>NW_015639867.1:309261-330746 GCF_001515625.1 Sinocyclocheilus rhinocerous
TATATATATATATACACACACACACACACACAGTATATTGGTATGTAGTACCATCATGATATCTTAAGCTCTCCAAAGGCTGCATTTTTTGATCCAAAATACAGTAAAAACAGTAATAGTGAAATATTTTGTATTGTAATATTTTAAATGTAATTTATCTCCTGTGATGGTAAAACTGAATCCATTCTTCAGTGTTACATGATCATTATGTTATAATTAGATAAGACATCAATATTGAAAAATATTTATGGTCACATTTGATTAATTAATTTAACCCATGCTAAATAAATATAATTTATTTTTAAAATGAATTGTACAACAGATTAATAATTATAACCAAAATTAATAATTTTGGTGATTGTCACGGTGCTACTGTGTTGGAGCACGGAGCAAGGAGACCAGGAGTACATAAATAAGCGGATTTTAATTATATCAAGGGAACCAGGAAAACATACGTGGCAAAGGAGGTAGACATCAACAATACCGGACGCCGAACTGATAACATGGAACACTTTATATACAAATGACATGACGATGGGATGACGAGACACACCTGGGATCAATAGAACTGAAAAAAGGACACCAGGAACAAAGGACAGGAACGGGAAGAACGCCTTCTCCTCGTTAGATTCCCCTTTAGGTTCGGGGTGAAAGGCGTGGTCGGCGGGCTTGAGAATGCCGCGGCCGGCGGACTTGACATCGGAGCAGCCGGCGGGCTTAACTGAGCCGCGGCCGGCGGGCTGGCTCTGACTCGAGCCCGGACACTCCCCAGACACCGGAAGATCCCTTCCCTCCAGCGTAGTCCCTTGGTGTCTGGGAGGTCCACGGGGCGATGGTAGTTGGCCCCGAGTCAGAACAGAGAATTGATGGTGGCATTATCCAATGCCGTCGCCACGGTGAACACGCAGAATTCCCAGGCGTACTCGAAGAAGGGGAGATCTCAGCGGGCTAAGGCGGAGAAACGAGCGGCGATTTCCATGATCTCGGGGGGAAACAAACGGAAAGCCAAAACACTTTTAAAAACAGAAAACAAACACGGGAAGAGGGGGCGCCACTTACTGTCCTTGGTCCGGTATTCTGTCACGGTGCTACTGTGTTGGAGCACAGAACGAGGAGACCAGGAGTACATCAATAAGCAGATTTTAATTATATCAAGGGAACCAGGAAACCACACGTCGCAAAGGAGGTAGACATCAACAGACATTCACAATAACGGACGCCGAACTGATAACATGGAACACTTTATATACAAATGACATGACGATGGGATGACAAGACACACCTGGGATCAATAGAACTGAAAAGGGGACACCTGGAACAAATAAGGACAGGAACGAGAAGGACCAAATATGGGCATGAAAACACAAGGGGAGCAAAACACAAACAAAACACGGAACAGAGTCTGACAGTGATATGGGTGATATGAGAACTGACATGGTTTCTGCTATGGGTAATTGTTTCTTATTTAAGGCAACTGTATTTTTATGTATAAATACTTTCCAGTGGCATGAATTTGAAGAATAAAAATGTATGTTTACACAGCTAGCTGTGACTGTTCTTATCAAAAACACATTTATATTAACACACACAAGACATGCTCTTGCATGGCAATTATCCTTATTTGTAGGTTAATTAATTGTGTCAGCTGTCAACTGTGAAACAAAGAAGCATTAAAACCCCTCCTTATCTCAGTCACAACACGTTTCCAATCTTATTCTCTGGAACACGGCCCTCCTCTTGGTCCTCAGTCCTATTGTGTCATTTTTTTGATGTGGAGACATCTGCTCAACTGTATTATTCATTTATTTATTTACAAAAAATAAGATTTGGATTTTCTAATCATTTTAACTTAACTGTGTACACATTAAACACTAAATGCAGAAGTATGTATGTCCCTAACCGTAGGCCTTCAATGTCAAAATACTCTATAATTTATTACAAACAAACCAATGAGGATGCCAAGGAATGCTGGAGAGTGCAAGATTAGGCCTGGCCCCCCGTGACCTTGCCATCTTATCCTCATCGATCTACCCTTCCTAGCACAACCGTTGTTTGAAACGTAAGGGAGACCACACATTCCAGCATTAACAGGGTCAAGCGCTTCCCAAAGCAGCGGCTCCAGTCACAGGACTCCCACACCCATTGTTTCCCAGTTCCGGCGAGAGCAATTCCCAGTGTCTGGGAACAAGCTGTGCACACATGAGTAGACAAGCAAAAGTGTTAGACAGTGCTGGGTCACTGTGCCATGAGGACCCTCATAAATTTCTATGGTGTTGCCTTCCTTTTCAGGGCCACAGACTGACTCAAGTGCTCATAGTTGGCATACACTGAATTCAGTGGACCTGTGTTTGAGCCAGGTGTAATACACTTCTAAACACCAGCTATATTACAAATCACCAGTGGCGGCTCATCAGGGGAAGCAAGGGAGGCACAGCATACCCAAGATTTTGAGGAGGAAAATGGGAGAAGAACCATTTAATGCTAATAAAATTTACTGATTTCACATCCCAGAATGTGTATTCCATGTTTGTAATTTCACCATTGTAACACCATAAAATATTACTGAAGTCAGAACCACTGCTGCTCTTTCTCGTGAACATTCTATCGATGAACTCTAATTACATACATCCATAGACTTTTGCCTCCGTAGCCAATAACCATCAAGTATTTGACTTTCAGTGGTAATAGAGTGTTTAGAAAAAAATAGTCTGCCTTTGTATATGAGCCAATCATCGTAGAGATGTAAATTACGTGATTATAGTTTAAACTGGTCTCATTGATAGCAACTATATTAATTATGGAGGGTAGAGATATATAAATATTTTAGCGCCAGCAAATTTACCGAGCTGTCATTCAAGCAGAAGCTAGAAATTAAAAACAAAGGAAGACCTAAGCTGGACTTCATATGCTACATCTTCCCTAAACGGCCAAAAGTGCTGTTTTAACAAAGACACGATTTTTTTGTTGTTTTTTTCTTTAAGTGATAGGTGAGTCTTGCTGTATATGTGTGATGTAATTTTCTTAATTTTTATTATTTTTTTAAGAAGTGACAAAAATATATTGTTTTTAGTTTTTATACTATAAAGATAATTTATCAAGGGAACCATACACTACAGCAATAAATGCATCTTTTTTGATGCATCATATTTAATGTGTCACAAAAAAAGCTCAGAAAAAAGAAACAAATAATGTCAGATAAAATCCTCACATCAGTTTTCAACTCGTATAGGTCAGTCATTTCTTATAATAAAGGAATTAAACAAATCCTACACAAAGCTGCTTTCATTTGAAAAGAGTTCTGGAGGACAAAGCACAGAGAGTTTAAATAAGGACACCGATTCCTGATTACTTGGTATATGTGGGCCGAAAGAGGGAAAAATGTAAAGGATAAAGGATGTAAACGTCCATGTAGAACAACAGCATGAAAGTTACAGTCAGCTTCTGAAACTCTTTGGGACTAAACCTAAGTATGTCAAAAGTCCTACTGAGGAAATCAAATGCCTTCTAAATAAGATTATATCAGTTGTGGTTGAACTTTTAAAGCAGCTCCAGACCCTGGCTGATGATGTTATAACTTCTCCAATGAAGTAATGTGTTTAGTAACGTCAAAGCAAAGGTGACCCCTGTTAATCCTTATAAAACCAGTCTGAACTTTGACCTTTTAGTATTTTACCAATCAAAGCATTCAGGGAAGCAGAATAAGACTTTGCATGAGCAAAGAGAAGTCAAATAAGTAGGCAAAGGAACTGGCCACTGCCAAGTATATGACTGACAAGCCTTTTGTTGGTAATTTACAATGATTTGGAATTACTATGCCATCTGCATGTGCAATTGTTTGGCCATTTTCACCATCAATTTGGTATAATCATTTATTGTTATAGATTGTTTAATTTAATAGCAAACAAAAGCAACATTTTCTGTCTAGTCCCCTGGAAAACAACCCCAGTGATCAAATGTGCATTATCAGGTATTTTCACATTGAATTATTCAGTAGTGTCATGGCTAATTAGGTTATCATTCACAAACCATTAGCCCTGAGCCTATTCAAACTAGACCTTTAGTGTTAACACTGAATGCATTTGAGAGTGCATGTTTAGCCTGCTACTTAAAGTAGTATTTGAGAAGATCACAAAATTAAATGCGACCATTTGACAGCGGTGAATGGAACACAATAACTCGAGTGGGACTTGCATTCCACAGCATTAGAAGAGCACTCACTGAACATGAGGACTAAAACCCCCTATGAAGAAGAACCCTCCAACCGAATTAAAACCTCCCCAAAGCAGTTCATTTCGCATAGGGTGAATTCAGGTAAACTGTTCCACTTTTTGACAGTCATCCCAATTAACCCAGTCCCAATCAGAGAGGCCCAAATAACCGTCCATAAATCAGCCTGCATTATTAATTGTTTTTATTTTTATTTATTTATTATTTTCATTTATTGTATTTATTTATAATTATATTTTTAACAGTTTAAATTGAGTTTGCAGCAAACAACTTAATTGTCAACAAGTTGTAGGCTAAATTTGTATATTTTTTTAAACATAGGAATAGGTTTACAGTTGTTAATTCAATAATTACAATGCACACAATAATTACAATAGTCACATTAACTACTTTTACGTTGCTCTTGCGTCAGTTTTTGAAGCATCAATGCCCCTGTCCCCGTTCCATTGCATTAAAAAATAAATAAAAAAATAAATAAAAAACAATGTAAGAAAATGATGTCTCAGTTTTCATTTTGGGATAAACTGTTCCTTTATTTGACCTTTCACCTTACACAAAAAAGCAGCAACTGTATAGGTTCTTTCAGTGCGCTTGTGCGTTTACACAATGCGTTTGACGTGCTGTAGTTGACACCTGAGAAAGCGCGCGTGCCACGACTCATATTCCTCTCTTGATATCTCGGAATGTGTCTAACGGCGAACGGAGAGGCAGGCTGGGGGAAAACGGAGAGGGGGAGGGAGAAGGATCCAAAGTAACAGCGTGAAATTGCATAAAACATGCCATTGAGCGCTCCGCGCACTTCCACAATATCTTCGCACGGAGTGGATGTTCACAGCCGTTTGTGAAGGGACGAGCTCACAGTGCGTTCCATGGACCAGTATCGAAGTGCCTTCTTAAAATGTTGGATGTATACATGGGTGTTATTTTAGTGTAAGGACAGAGTCTTCTAGAAACCTGCTGCTGAAAGCTGAAAAAAGAAGAACTTCCAACAGACTCTGCTCAGACTTCAGAGATTTTTTTCTTCTTCTAAAATGCACTTATTTGGAATTTCTGTTTTCTGTCTCGCATTGATTTATGAAAACCTTGCTTTGGAGTCAAGTCACGACTACTATGATTATGATTATGACCAAGATCAAGGGGATGCCATGGTAAGCACCGGCAAGCTCATTTCCACGTCGTATTAAAAGTAGAGAAATTGGTTTAAGGCATTATTTATTGGTAATGATCTGTTGCCCTTTATTTAGCATAAAGGAAACTCATAATACATGTTTCTAAAATTATTTTAAAACTTCGTATTACTGCTTGGAGCATTGAGGCAACATATCAGCAGTCAACATCACTGGCACTGGTGGTGACTAGATTGTTGTAGAACTCAGCCAAGATTTATATCCTGATTCATTTTATTAAGATACCTTTGCAGAAACATGTGAATGAAATGTGTATAATTCAAAAAGGTATTTCAAACTCTAAAGCTTGGGCAGATCTTTAAAAGCTTTTAATGGTTTAGGGTATGATGTCACATGGTGCTTACCTTTGACCTTACTCATCATTATATATGACTGCCCTCTTTTTTGTATTGGTGTTCAAATTTAACAGGGTTGTTGAAAACAGTGTACCTCTAGAATATTCACCATTTTCATCTATTTAACATCTGAGCATCATTTTGGAACAAAAGATAGGAAATGATTCACATTTGAAGTAAAAGGGACAATTTATATATTTTTTGTAATTGTGCATTCACACATCACTGGTTTAAAATGGAAATTATTTGAGAGCACAATTATATTGCCATAAAAAGTAGAAGCAGGTGTCATTGGGTCAACAACTTCAGAAGTAGTTTCTCTCTGTTTCTTCTGTCACCCCACTGAGAAAGAAAGAAAGAAAGAAGAGAGAAAGAGCTATGATTTTAAACATTCTAATTTGATCATGTACATCATGATCAATATACTCAATTGGTGCAATTCATTTTAGTATCTCTTCTTACCTCAGGAGCTCCAAAGTGACCTGTCTGCACACAAGAGAGGATATGTCTGTTAGTTCTTAGTCTCTGTACTGCTTTTGGCTTGCACAGCCATTATACATGATTACTTTGACACAACATTCTATCTTTTCATATACAGCAGCAGTGGACTCTTTGGAATTTTACTATGTGCAGTGTATAAATGATACCATATGCTACACGCAGCAATGTGGACATTTTGACAAGATCTTGAAATGATTCCCATTGGTAATGTGCGACATGGGCTGTACACTAATCATGATTGCCTAAAATTAGACTTGCTTTGTTTTCACTGCTCTCTATTTTAAACTCCTTTGGGTCACAGTGAAATTCAATGGTTATTAAGATTCATTTAGCTGGAATTCACTAAGAGTAGGGAAAGTTAATTGTAAGTGCGACAGCAACATAAAAAAGCTGCTGAATTTCTAATGGTTTATTTTCAGTCCACTTGGGGGATATTTGTCTTGTGCTTATGCCATGGAATTGAATAATTGTTCCGTAATTGCACATGTGGCTGTATGCAATATGAATGTATGGGATGGGTGACTTAATAACTCATTGGGCATCAGTCAGCGCTCGACTAATATACTGACCTTAGTTCTCTCCCTTGGACTTTTCCATCATGGCCATCTCTCATCTGTTTGGCAAAGCTGTCCTGTAATTCATGAGTAATTGTGATTCTAAATGTAAATCATGAGGGTTGTGCATGTAGAGAGAGTTATTGTCAAGTAAGACTATCTTTCTGAAGGGGTCACCTGGGAAATGTGGGTGTTTAGGGAGTACACATAAGGTGCTGGGACTACTAATTTGTAGTCTTAATGGCTCTGCTGCAGTCTTGACCTCATTCATTGGGACTGATGTTTGGTTTCATCATGTGGCTTTACAGAAACTCCATCATTTTTAACAGGGATGTTGACTGCTTTAGGAATGCCTATTTTATATTATTAGCTGCTATGTTGCAAGTCTCTTGAGACACTCTGGTTTAAGTAAGTATTATATTTCAGTCGGTATGAGTGTCTTTACTGTTAGTGATGAATGCCTGAGAATAAACCACCCATGATAAAGCACCTCCAGCTAGAAGGAAAATAACTTTTCCAAACAATGCTTATTTATTTCTGCCCTTTGGTGATAACTAAGGGATTCCCCAGGGACGTCTTCTCCTGTGTGAGTGTGTGGTCATGTGTACTTCCCAGGTAGGAAAGTTAGCACAGGTGGAACAGATTACCCACATCTGCCTCTCTTATCTTTTCTACTCTAATAGCCAATCCACCTGCCAGATCTGCTCATCCTTTAACTTCAGATATAGCACATCCACCTTTCAACACTTTCACAACTTTAGAGGAGCTTTCACCTGGGGGGCAGGGAAAGTCAGACGTCTTGATGACATAAGCAAGAAGACGTCTCATCTTTGGGGAGGTCAGCAGTTCAACCATTCTTTGAATTAGGCAACTACTGCAAATGGGGTGTTTCAATAGATGTTACTTCTTAAAACCTATTTTTATTGTACAATGCTGTACATTAGTAAAGGACTGACATGGTTGAAAGGCTTCAAAGTGTTTTTAGGAAGTACAGCATAGTTCTTGAATGAAATAATGAGTGGGTGATTTGATGTGAGGTTTAGTTCAATTCTCAGTTCTTTTAGATGAGGCTGCAGTGGCGTCGCTTACTGTACACGTGTATAAAAGGCTTAATATAGTTTAAGGCTTCATGTCAGTTTAGATTTAATATTTTTTTAAATCAATTTTTTTATATCTTTTATATAAATTTTATGTTTTATTTTTATTATTAGTTAGACTTTCCATAAATTAAACATCACTACAAACTGTTTCCGAAAATCTAGCAAGTGAGTTTTGCTTGTTTAATATAGACACTTGTTGCCTAATTGGTTCATATAGGCTTGAAAGATTTCTTAATGGAATACATTTTTCAGTGCACACTTTAAGTGACAGCATAGATTTTAGCCTTTTGGCAACTTTTTTTTATATATCTTTTCTAGGAATGAAATGTATATTTACATTTACATTTAGTCATTTAGCAGACACTTTTATCCAAAGCGACTTACAAATGAGGACAATGGAAGCAATCAAAATCAACAAAAGAGCAATGGTATGCAAGTACTATAACAAGTCTCAGCACACGTAGCAAGTTTTTTTTTATTTATTATGTAATAAATAGAAAGAAAACAGATAGAATAGAAAAAGAATAGTGCAAGCTAGTGTTAGAGGCCTAAAAGTAAGTATAAAAACTGTCAGTACCATTAAAGGGTTAGTTCGCCCAAAAATGAAAATTATGTCATTAATTACTCACCCTCATGTCGTTCCAAACCCGTAAGACCTTCGTTCATCTTCGGAACACAAATTAAGATATTTTTGATCAAATCTGAGAGCTCTCTGACCCTCCGTAGACAGCAATGCAACTGCAATGTTCCCAGGTCCAGAAACGTAGGAAGGACATTGGTAAAATAGTCCATGTGACATCAGTGGTTCAACCGTAATTTTATCAAGCTACGAGAATACTTTTTGTGCGCAAAGAAAAACAATAATAACATAATGTATTCAACAATTCTTCTCCCCGAGGTTACCGTTTTCCGCCATTTTGGAGAGTACCCCAGAACGTAATCAACGTAATCAGCATTGTTTACGTTCAGCATGTGTGCGCTGTCTACTGAACGTAAACAACGCTGATTACGTTCAGTGAAAGCGTACGTATGATTTTATCAAAAATTTCTTAATTTGTGTTCCAAAGATGAACGAAGGTCTTACGGGTTTGGAACGACATGAGGGTGAGTAATTAATGACAGAATTTTCATTTTTTGGTGAACTAACCCTTTAAAAATGTACTAATATTTACCATTTAGGTATTAATATGTATACTTTTAGGACTAATTTAATGTATTAGGTGTAAATAATGTACAAAGATTTACTTTTGGAAAGGGTACTGCCCCAGTGACAGCTTCTGTGCCTCTTTTTTTCTGAGAGTATAACTTTTGTCCTAATAATGGTATTTGTTAAGGATAGCCAAATTAAATTCCCCTCCTCATACAGTGACACTCTCATGGACAGATAAAGGAGCACACAGATACTTTTTAGTTTGTACATCAGTTCTGTAGTAATCGTACATTCAGTTTGAGCAGCTGTAACTTTGAGGTTACCGTTTGTCTCTTTCTTTCTGTGCTGTCTGTAAACTGGCTGTAGGTCTCAGTCCCCTTCAGCAGAGGAATTCAGCTCTGACTGGGCCCAGCAGTGTGCCTGAAGCATCTGGTTGACTTTTTTGTGTGTGTTTGACACTTTTTATTCAGATCTCAGACTGCTTTTGTAATTTCGTCTGCAAGGAGAAGCATTGGAATCTGTGTTATATCAGAAAATTCCAGATCACTAAAAATGAGTAAACCTTTTTTACTTGCCACCTTCTAGGAAACAACTTATCACTCACATTATAGCCAGTGTGTGGCCACTCTGGGAGTATAAATTGTTAAAGTATGGAGACTAAGCCCTTGGTGGTAGACAATAAAACAGTCTGAAAACAGACTCTTCAGTGGGCAATCATGCAGAAACCTTCCTTAAGACCAAATGGCAGATTTATTTGTAATAAAAATTTAGATGGGACATCATTGACACCTTTAAATACCATAGAAGCAAGAAATATCACCCACGAGTGGATATGCAATCATTTGCACAAATCTTAATAAGAAGTCAAGACTTGCAGTGTAGCAAAGACTTACAGATTAACAAAGATTTAGAGAATTACAAAGGAAATGGAAATCTTTCTAAACCCCTGGGATCACCGCTCTAAAGGATAAAACAGGTTTTGTGTACTGACCCGTTGATTTAGTCAGAGTGAAACAGAGTAAGGAGCAGGTAGTGCACATGTAGGCTGAGGCCAGGAAAAAAGTCTGTTCGGAAACAAATATATCTTCCAATGTAGAAGCACAAATATTATCACTTCTGAAAATGGAGACGAGAGTAGTGCATTAGTTTACAGATAAATTGTATAGTTTTATTATGATATTTTAGCTGTATGCCCAAGCTGCCCTTTTCCATTCAGTGTAAATAGGTTAGAAGCAGAAACAGTGTACGGAAAAGAGCAACTTGGAATATCAGCTTATTAATTGATGTTGCTTTCCACAGAGGAAACAAAGTCATACAGGTTTGGAACAACGTGAGAGTGAGTAAATGGTGACAGAATATTCGTTTTTTGACAAACTAATCCTTTTTAAGCTTTCTTAAGACTTTGCAAGAGATGTGCAATCCACATGCCAAGACATATGAATACTCGCAGAGTGGATTCTGCTTAAACCTTACTAATGTCGTTCTTGACAGTTTCTGTTCAGACAGGATATTTGCTTCATATAATTCTTTAAGTATGCCAAAACAAGAACGCCATCCCCCCTTCCCCCACTGTGTGGCTTTTTTTTTTGTGCCTACTTGGAGTTTCATTGGGATTTTGTGTACAGCTCTATTATGTTTTGGAGAGCTTAAGAATTGGGTTACAGAACATTATACCTAATATTCCTGTGGTCTTATTGAGTAGTGGGCAACCCTCCAGGCTAATAACTTTATTGCACCACAGAAACCTTAACCAAGTACGCGTCAGAAGTGCACAGTAATTGCATCCTGACACATGCCCGCCTCTACACGTGAAACGGATCAGACCAAGAAAGCAACTCTTTCTAAAAAAGGAAGAGAGGTTCTTATGGGACTCAGACCAATCTCTAGATTATTTCTTAAAATCAACATGAAATCAAAATGAACACTGTTTACTTTCCTAAAGCACATTCCTGGTCTTATTGTTCTTGATTCATCAGTGCGTGCTGTTCCAAATTTTCCAAAAACAAATTGTTTGCCTTTATAATCTTTTATCAAAATGTAATGACTTGGTCTGCCACAGAACGACTTTCCATTTTGGCTGAGATTCAAAGCCAAATGAATGTGAAAACTGATATAATTTCAATCAAAAACAACTTAATTCTAGTGTTTGTGTAGTTAGCAATAGCGCAAAACAAAGTGTAAATAGTGCAATGCAATTGCACTGGCGCTTATTAGCTGTTTATATTTTAGAAAATATTGTTTTTGAATGTACTGATTCGGATACGGACAGAGTCCTGTTTTATTACCCGCTCTGTGTTGTATCCAGTGCTGCTAGGTCATCTTAATGGATGTAGCAGATACTAAGCTTAAGACTGGAAAAATAATTTCCATGCGGATGGTCTGGTCTCAAGAGCGCATGCATGTGCATTAGTGTGTGTACTGAATCCAGCGGTTAGTTTAAAATCATATGAGAGACCGTAATATAGCATTCATGAGCTTATAGTAGAGTTCTCTACCTTGGGGAACATCTCAATTGCTTCAGGAAAACAGGACAGATTAGGATTGTTTGTCTGAAATGTGGGAAGCTTGCGATGTCAAAGAGAGTCTCAGTTACTCTTCAGACTTGTGGCCAGACTTATTCTCCAAGGAACTGGTTCTCCCCTAGGTCAAAGACTCAAAGCTTGTAGTCAGTTCTAGGGTTTCTAAGAGGTCATTAGAGGGTTAATGATATCTCAGATCCTCGTCCTCTCCACCTGAGTGTTGGCATGCGTAGCCCCAGACATGCCCTCAGCAGACTTCAAGGACATCCTTCAAGTTCAGCGAGCAGAGCGCCATTCTCAAGCCTGCTCTCTGGAGTCCAATACTGAGGATGAAAGGTATGTCTGGAACAGATGCAACATGTGTTCTTGTGCATATGTGCCACTGCTGTAGTGTCCACGATGGGGGCCATGTTCCACCTGAGTTCACTGAGCATGTGTGATGCTCTGTGATGATGTCTGTAATGCTCCCCAGTGACAACATTTTAAAAAAAAAAAGTAGAAATCAGTACAATAATGGCTTTAACTTTGCCTTATATTTATTTAGCACTGATTGTAAGTGTGCAGAAGCAATCTGGTTATCCACTGTTATGATTATAATCTTTAGAACTGGCTGGTCCTCTCTTCACAATCTCATAACTGCCCATTATAGATAATAAACCACAAGTGATTGCCTGAGAGGCCTTTGGAGCATCAAAAAGGCTTGTTTTATTTTATTACAGACTGGTTAGGTATTAAATAAATTTATCTGTGTAAGAAATCAGAAATCATGAAATGAAATGGTCTGTTTTGTTGCTGAAAAACATTTGAAATAACTGTTTTTTTGCAAGTACATTAAAAAAAAAAGCCTGATTACGTAATTGGCAGCGAGCAATGTCTTTACCTAAAGAGTATATGAAAATGTGAACTCCTAAAAAAATGAAATTGTGAAGGCTGACATTTTGATTAGGTTTTAGCGTAGGAGTATGGGGTGACTGTAATGGAAATGAAACTGTATAAACCTGGCCTAAATATGAAGCATTTTGACTCAGACTAAAGGAATATATTCAGTGAGGGTACCTTCCAGAAACCTCATCCAAAATAGCTCCGGATGCTGGTATCAGCTAAGAGGATAAACGCTAACCTCATTGCCAAAAAAGGATCTAGTTGTTTTTGTCATTGTGTCAGTTTTGTGGTTTGCTTCAGGAAACACTAAGCCGTCAAGAGACTGCGTGTTGCCTTGGGGTTGTCTAAAATTATCCTTCTGTCTAATTATGCACATTTTATAATTGGCACCAAACTGTTGACTCAAGTTTGAACTTTAAAATAATAGCAGTCATGATGGGTTCATCGTCATTACTGGGATCCCTTCCGTGCATGGCATCAAATCTTGTTTTAGCTACAGTAGACATGGCATCCTGTTCCAAGTGTTAAACCCAGCTGCTTTCTATTGTGATTCATTCAATGAGACATACTTTCTAGCATTAGAGGTGAATGATTTTTTATTATTATTGGTTAACATCACAATATGCCTCATGTCTGACCACTGATGTTGCATGCATCTATCATCAGGTCATCATTTCATCACTTCCCATGAATCACTGTCCTTCTGAACCAAATGCAATCCCTTATTGAGGCCATTCTCACTTTAAAGAATTTTATTTCTGTAATAAAATGGCTATAAGCTGTAAGATGCAATCTGCATTTAATATTTATATTAAATTTAAATGTGAATTTAACATTGAGACTGGCAGGCAAATGTGGATAAAATATGCAGTAATTTAGTAAATAATAATTTATTATTTATTATTTATAATATATTATTATTAGTAGTAGTAGTATTGTTGTTGTTATTGTTGTTGAAACTGGCGTTTATTTTGTAATACAATCCATAATTTGAATTAGACCACAATAGTGTAACAATGAATGCATTTCTGGGTGAAGTGCCCTCAGACTTCATGGTTCCCATTTGTATCATTCTCCCATCAGTCTCTTTTTTTAGTTGCCACTGAAACATAAAAATAGTTAATCCCCTGAAGTTTGGGACTGACTCACGTGTGAATGTGTCTGTATGCTGAACACCACACATCATTTTCTCAGTCTCCATTGTTTCTGTTAGGAAACAGACCAATGTGTTATCTCAGGAATCACTGTAAACAAAGGTATGGAAGAGGCCACATACAATAGTCTTGTTCATACTCTTTTTGTGGTATTTGAGTTTCCTGAATAAACAGAAGGCAGTCAATGCAGGGAGAAGCAGTCATTTCCTATAAGGATTATATTTTTCCTCTTTCCATGATTAGAGCTATATTTTCCTTGGTGTGCGGTGCAACTGAATGTTTGCAGGTAACAATGTGGGTTTAAAATCTTGTTCAGCTATGTTTTATGATAACATTTGAAACTATGCAGCCTTAAAGTCATATTTCACATAAATGGTTACATTTTTATTGTTGAGGGTGGGATTTTGGCGAAGTAAAGTGTCCTGTATCATGAAAAATGGCCTTCAAGTTTATACTTTCAAACTGTCCAACTGTAACGCTCTTGTTTGTTCTGAGGATCTCCTTTGAAAATGAGATAAGTCGGGAGGACTAGAAAATCATTGCTTGCACTTACCCAGCCAACATATTTTATTGTATGTAAATAATGGGTTTTACAACAAAATGTAAGAGTAAGAGAAGCTATTTCCTACCATTTGAGATAATAAATTCTCTGCTGTAAACTTGGGGATCTGCCTAATGAGATTTCGACAACAAGAAGGGATAAAGTGATACAGACTGGGCCAATACAAAGACTGGCCTTATTAAAGAGGAATGCAAAATTCTGTTGTGGTTTAATTCAAATTGTGTTTTCTCACTTTTTTAACACCTCCACAAGTGGGGGAGGGTGCACGTTTTTATCAACAGTCATGATCAGCCATGTGGGTAAACTGAGCATGTTTCCTGGAATGTCCCAGACAGCAGTATCATTTTCCATCAGGGACTTTGGGCTGTTTTCAGACGCTGTTGGTGTTTTCACACTTCTTACAAACTCTCATTCTGCTGTGGATTAAGGGGAGTTCAAGACTTGGGGTGGGGGGTTGATTGCGTGGGCTGAGGTGTCTGACATAGCTCCGTCTTCACAGGCAACCCTGGATCACATCCATCGGCTTACTGAGTAAGCAATACTGTCAATTGTCTGGGTCGCGAGAGACCATTGAGGTCTGACCATTCCATCAATTAAGGCATGACTTGTGTGTCTTAGTTTCAGACTTCTTTTCCACACATTCATGATATGGAAAACCTGATGATTGATTATGCAGCTGTTTATTTTAAGACCCCATCTGATGAGTAAACAGTGTTTTGTAGTACCAGCTTGATTAAACACAAAATAAACTGCTACTGGTACGGTTAAATCAATAGCTTTTTATTAGAAAGAAAGCATCTGCTTAGGATATGCACAAACAGGTGCAAACGGCATTACCTAAGTGGAGTTGTTCTAACTGCCTAGTGATAATAAAACAATGGAAAAGTTAATCGCATGTGTTTATGATCGTTGATTAGATTTTCAAATATTCAAATGATTCAGTGAGTAAAGTCCCAAACCATCTTTTATAAGTCAATGAGAGATTGAACGTGCAATAAAAACAGTTAGATATTTCTCTTAGTCACTCTGGGATATATCCAATATGGCATGCTTAATTGTTGTAGTGGAAAGACAATGTTCTGTTCCAGCACATTGATCCAGCCCTCTTCATTATGTCTAGCTCTGGTTTAAGTCTCTTCTGTAAGTGTAACACTAGTGTTGCTGGTAGTTATGCAAAAATGAAAACACTGTCATCATTTACTCTTACCCTCATTTACATTTACGCTCATTCCAAAACTGACATAACATAAACAAAGATCTTTAAGTGTTACTCTGGTGTAGCTCTCTCAAGGAAGAGTAATTTTCTGATTTGTGACACCTGTGGCATCATCCCCAAGGAAAAAGTTAACAGAACTGTGACAGTAAATATGAATTGTGTAACGGAACAATTCCCTATAGTATAAGCTGACAAGCTTTTATTCTGTTTCTCTGTCTTATCAGGAGCATTCAGAGCCAGACTTGGTGGAGCAGTTGCGTTCAGCGGGTAGCGTGGACGAGCTTATGAGAATAGTATACCCCAGCTACTGGAGCATGCTGAAGTGTCGTTCCAAGATGGGATCGCGCTTACCTCACAGAGATCACAGCTCCACAGAAACAAGGTCGGAGGAGGCCTCCTTTGCGGCTGCTTTCATCAATCTTGAAATTTTTACAAGTGAGTGACTATTAATTTAGGACAAGCACAGACTGTCATTATTGTCTTACAGACAAAACTTTTTGACAATCCTGAGACAAAGTTTCTTTAGGATGCCAAGAATGTGTCAGACCGTGATCTGCAATAATTGCAGTGCATACAAATCCATGCATTTCACTGTTGGACTTTTTTAATGTGTCTGTTCTTCCTGTCTTGCTGCGCTTCCTCCAGGTATTCAGACAGAGTGGAGAAACACCCTGTGCATGCCACGCCAAGTTTGTTTAGATGTGGGGAAAGAGTTTGGGGCAGCTACAAACACCTTCTATAAACCACCCTGCGTGACTGTCTACAGATGTGGGGGCTGCTGTAACAGTGAGGATCAAGTGTGCAAGAACATGAGCACTTCATACATCAGCAAGACGGTGAGTGATGCTTTCAGCTTGTGTCTGCATCCACAAATTTGTTTATGTGAAGGAGGGATGGAACCAAATGTGAGCTGTATTGACATTCATTTTTAAGCTTCATTTTACATCACTCATTTTACATAAATTTTACATCACTTTTTGGCCTTCCATTCACACGGAGGCAGCATTTTATCCTGTGAAAACTGAGCTTATTGAAGGCGCTCTCCCAAGTGGATACATTTGAAAATGTTGTTTTCACATTGTAGTGTTGACTGTGAAAATGGAGGCATTCAAACTGTTGCACGTTTGAAAAGGTATTGGAAAATTAAGCATGTTTAGCCATGTTACGCATATCGTACTGGTAGATATCTGCAATTATGTGCAATTCACTTTCATAGCTAAAGATATGTTACTTTATAAACTCTTCATATCACAGTCCTGCAAAGGTGATAAAAAAAATGTAATCTGCCAGAAGAATGGCATGAGAACTTTATTGAGTCTGTTAGATTTGTATCATCTCAAGTGAGATTTTTTTTTTCTGACGTTTCAGTGTAGATGAGAAACTTTTGGAAAATGCTTGAAATCAGTAATGTGGACAGCGAGTGTTTTGTAGCAAAGATGCCGTTTTCAAATGTGTCCGGAATAATGTTCAGCACTCTTTTGGTTTAAGCCTCACTCACATCTGGTTCTGTCTGAATACAGATGCAGATTATTTTCCATTGCATCAAATACAGATAAATATACAGGCAATTTTTTTCACTGCATACACTTAACTAACACCTTATATATAAATCCATTCCTCTATGTAATAACATAGTAAACTTGAATAATCTTCAATCAAAAGCATCTGCTTTTTGTTTTAAAGCCTACACCTAGAGTAGACAACTCAGATGATCAGTTAAGCTTTGATTTAAAGAGTTGTGAATGAAGCAGGGGTTTGGTTGGGAGGTCATGGCTGTGAATTATTTGCAAGAAGGCCTCCTTTAATTACCCACTTATTTTGGGTGGGCTGACCTTAGCAGGCAATGGGTTCTCCTCGTGTGATTTAAACCATGACGCCCTCCCACCATTTGAGCCGCCTGAGCAGGTCAAGGTCTCCATGTCCACGCTACTGCACCAGAGACGTAAAACTCCCATTCTGGGCACAAAGCCTGAACAGCAAATGCAATGTGAAGATATTTCAAAACATTTTAGTAAGATATGGATTATGGAATTACAAGCTCCAGGTTTCATTGACGAAATGACTGGGTCAAGAGTAAAGTACGCATTAGATGAACATGCTTGCGATTTGAATTACTGGTATTAGTGTTGATAAGCTATTTACATTAAGCACAATGCAATGTAATGACAACATAGCCTTTAAAAATGCCTACAAGAGTGAAATATCTGTGAAGCAACTGTGACAAGTAAACATGTTAGCTTGTCATCAGTCTCAGAGAGAGAGTGAAAACATATTAAATGGACTTTTGGTTTCGTCTGACCCTTGTTTCACCTGCACCTAGGTAATACTTAGGCCTAGTAGACTGTTAATACTGCAGTAAAGTGTTTTTATCATCAAGACTGGTGGGCTGACACATTTACAGGGTGAGCAAGTGAAGCTTTTGGGATCACTTGTCCTGGTAAAAGCAGTTAATAACTAAATTATAGAGTCCTGCGAACATCAAAGAGAAAGAGTGTGTATTTCCAAAGATTTTGACCCTATTGCATTTCACCAATTCAATCTTTGCTGAGAAGAGATGGGTTGTTAATTTGTTCCATTGTTCTTGATTAATATTATGTGTTAATGGCCCATTAAAGATAGTAAAAATAGTTTTCTTATATTTACACTGTGCCTTTGTATTGTTTTTGCAGTCTGGATTGAGCTCATCAATGCAGTATATTTTCACAGATTTTGAATGGTAAAGCTGTTGTCTTTAGATGTAGCTATGCAGTTAAAAAATGTCTACATGACTTTGTGTACTTAGCACATAGAAGAAGGGAGAGGTGAAGCGAGCCAACCAGTGGGGTCAGGGAGAGACTGTAACATCCTATAATTCTCTTTCTCATCAAACACAATTCATTTATGTGTGCCTTGAGAGTGGTTTATTAATCCAACAGGAGCTGACGTGGGAGGTTTAGCATTCCAGAGGTTTTGGAAACTTGTTTGTTTGTTTGTCCCGCTAAAATAATTTACTGCCTTGGTTCTAAAGAATGAAGTATCTAGGTCTATAGCAGCTAGTATGCATATCAAAGAGACTACACAGAGTGCATGATGAGTAGACAAGACAATAGAGACCAAAAATGAAATTTATGTCATCTAAGACTCAGCCTCGTGTCATTCCAGGCCTGTGTGACTTTCTTTCCATGTTCTTTTCCATGAAATTACAATTACGTCAACTGAAGCCTTCAAACTTAAAAAAGATACAATATCACCAGGAAAGTATCCTAAAAGTGGTGAGTTAACCACTGAACACTGAAGGGGAAAGTTTAGCAGGGAATTCTGATGCTGTTTGGCATCAGAACACATGGAATATAGCAGACAATTTATATGGACCTATTTTATTTTACTTTTATGGTGCATTTATGTCATCTTTTGAAGCTTGACCAGAGCATTCTTCAGAAATTCTACTTTTATGTTCCACATTAGAAATAATGTCATATGCATTTGCAGCAACCTAAGGGTGAGTAAATGATGACAGAATTTTAATTTCTGGGTAAAATGTCCTTTTAAGCAATTAATTGAATTGTAGTCAGAACCTATAATGATTTTAGCTGTTCTTTGAAAGCACATCTTCTTTCCTAATGTGCTCTCAATCTAACAGGCAGTTAAAATCATGCACATTACAAATCAACAATGTTCCTCATTGTCATTTATGAAAAAAAAACATTGAAATAAAACTATATGTATCTGGCCATTTTAGGAGCACATTCCCGTTACTACCATTTATAATTGCACATTCAACATAAATTCCTTGGTATGTTTCCTCATAGCAGGAGGAAGTTCTGATTTATTGGTCTAACGGTATTTGCCTGCCTTGCAAATGATCTTGCATGAGTTCCTTATTACCCATTTCCCCTTACCAGTTTGATCAGACTGTAGTTGCGGTTGTGTCTGTACACTGATTTCGCAGAAGGGCTCTGTGCAATCACAGTTGCACAACTCCTTTAGACATAAATCCATTCATTAATCTTGATTTAGGTATAAGTGACTGCCCACAATTCATTTTGACATCTAGCAAACTCCTTAAAGTAACCCTTCATGCAGTTTCACATCTTACCTCAGTTTGATTTAATTGAAAATATGACCATTCTTCCATTTTCATTCTGCAGTTGTTCGAAATCACAGTTCCTATGAAGTATGGGGCCAAGCCAGTCACCATAAGCTTCGCCAACCACACTTCCTGCAGCTGTTTGTCAAAACAGGATTTGTACCGACAGCAGCACTCCATAATTCGAAGAGCCTTACCAGAGTAAGTGTTCACACTCCTTCACATATCCCTAAGCGCTATTTTTAAAGTGTGATGAAGATTTTTGATGATTTGATGAAAGGTTTTGATGTGTTAAGTCTGTACTATCTCTGTTGCTTTGAATGTTTGAGAGGTTAGAATAGGATATCAGTGTAGACTATGTACCACACTGTCATATTGTATCACGCCATAACAGCTTGATGCAGTCTGTTCCAAATCCATTTGTACTGTTGTCGGAAGTAGCACAAGCGCGTGGAGTACACCACGTCGTGCCCCATAAGAAAAAGCAGCGCATAAGAATGACATTGTGAAGATCAATATAAAAACTATCATTTTTCTTTGAAGGTTTTTTCCACACTGCTTAACCCTCATGTGGTGTTCGGTTCCTTTTTGCTCTGAAAATTTTTTCTTTTTCCCGAAAATACTAGTTAATGTTATCGCATTGGACTGAAATTTTGTGACTTTGTTCACAAAGGATATAACTACTTCTAAAAAAAATTTTGATAATTTTCATACTTTTCTGGGGGAGATTTTTCACCTTGTTAAAGAAGTTGACAAAAAGATTGAACCCAATATTTGGTGATAATATAGCATAATGAGTGATTTATTAGCAATTTTTTGAGGCCGGGTCATTTTTGCCTGGGAACACCACAAGTGTGACTTTGTGCCATTTTGTACAAAATAAAAGCATTTAAAAGCAAACTCCCTGATTAAACATTAAAGTACACTAGTGTGATAAACAGTGCAAATTTTCATCAGTTTTTATTTAATATTGTGAAAATTATTCATAAATAATGCTTTTTTCACTCAAAAAATTAGGTGCCTACTCTCAGATAAATGAGGCCTACGATTAATCAGAAGCAAATATAAATACAAAACCAGTCCTAAATGAAAGAAAAGAAGTTGACAAAAAGATTGAATCCAATATTTGGTGATAATATAGCATAATGAGTGATTTATAAGCAATTTTTTGAGGGAGTGCCTTTTTTGCTCTGTAACCTCGTAAGTGTGAAAGGGTTCTGAACACAACACAAGGGTTAAGAGACTAGATGAAGTTAGCATGTTGCTAAAGATTCGGTGACATTTACCATTGTCAAATTTTCTCAGACAAAATCCAGTAATTTCAATAGGAATCCATGAGATAGGGAATTTCAAGTGAGGGTGAAAGATTTCCCCATGTAGATTTTGCAATGTGTCCAAGTTGGTTATGTAGTTGCCAACAGAAAGTATTGACCAACAAAAAGCTGCTTAGTTTGGAAGTGACTTCTGTGTGAGCTGTGCTTCACACATCGCTACACTATTGACAACAGACCTAATTTTCCATAAAAAATGCAGTAATGTGACCACACCTTAACCCTTGTGCGCCACTTAAAAAAAGTTACACATAGGTCCATAGTGGACAAAAATGTCAATGTCAAAAAAACTGTCATCAAAATTTGAAGCTTAGGAGCACAGAGTTAAGTTTGGTCTCATTTTAAAGAAGACCCATGGCAGATTATTGTTGAAGTAAAAAAACTTTAAAAAGTGAAACCAAAAAAAGTTATAGAGGTTTAAGTTTATGTAAATGATTTATGAACGATATTTTATATAAAATATATATTTTATGAAACATGTTGAACTCTATACCTGCTAGAAAATCAAAGCCATAAATCTAAACAAGTTGTATTCCAAATTTGAGGTTGATATCTCAAAAAATGAGCTTTCAGTAAGATTTTGTTTGGGCGCAGTACCAAATTTCCCCCATTAGATGCCAGCAAAACTCTGCTGGTGCACACAGTGGTTGGATTTGTGATTTGCAGAGTTTTTCTCTCTCAAATATTACAAGAACACACAC
>NW_015639867.1:330978-331761 GCF_001515625.1 Sinocyclocheilus rhinocerous
AAACTGAAAAGGACAAAAATGTCCAAAAGGTCGCACAAGGGTTAAGCTAGTGGTGCAATAATCTAATAAATATAAGCACATACAAATATTGGGGGGGAAAAATCAATTATGTATCCCACTGAACTTATTAACACTTACCGATACAGTATTTAATTTTAAAAGTTTATTTACAATCAACATTTCTCTCATCCACCATCTTGGATTTTTGTTTTCTGTTGAGCCTATCACAATTTTTTGTGGGAGTGTCTTTTCTTCCTGGCAAAAACGGGTGGATGTCACTTTGGATTAAAGTGTCTGCCAAATGCATAAATGTAAAGGTAGAGGCTAAGTTGTGGAACAGAGCATCACTTTTCTAAAATCTATTACTCTGCCTTAACAGAAATCTTGAACAAATAAGTGTTGAAGTGTTAAAATGCACTCTGATGTAGTGGGAGCAACCGATGATAGGGTAACTTATATAAGAGATAAACTATCACACCAAGACATTCAAAAAATTGACTTTACTGTATCCCCTGTTTGTTTTGGCCTTCTTTAGCGTCTCATCAGCGGATATGTGGCTACACTGATGTGTGTATTTTGGATGTAGTTTTTTATTAATTTTGGCTGGTGGTATCTTAACTGTCTGTGCTGAAGTACACAATTCATGGGATCAATTCCAGGTATTTTTGACTCAGGAAAAATACATATTATGCATAATATGATGCATATTATTTACAATATGGGTGAAAAACTAGATATTCAGAGTTAACCATTTTAAGCTGACTATATAGGATGTAATGCCCC
>NW_015639867.1:331892-356594 GCF_001515625.1 Sinocyclocheilus rhinocerous
CCCCCCCCCCCATACTCATACTGTATGTACACGCTTACAGTAGTTCTGCAAGAGAGTGTTTATTGCTCATGTCAAATCACTGTTTCCCACTGTGGAGCACACTGTATCTTCTTCAGTGTATTGAAATGCTTAATTTGATACATAGAGAAGCACAGATGGCCTTGCATTTTAGACACCAGAGAAATAGAGACAGCCTAAACAATTTTTTTCTCTAGTTCCAAACCCATTTTCTTTATTTCTGATACCTCTGCCACTCCCCTTGCTGCCACAGTGAGAGATTAAGGAGTCATTTTAATGAGCATAGAGCAGAGCGTAGACACATGGCGAGAACTGTGAACTGAGAAAGAAGATGAATCAACAGTAAAAATCTTCAAATGTCTTGATGCATTAGCTCGAAAGTTTTCCATAATGCAACTTAGCATGTTTAGCATTTCTATATTATGTAATGTATAATCATTATCTAATGTACCGTTTATTCAGATTGTCATGAAACTCATACATTTACATATATATTCATAAATGAGTGCACATGAACTGAAGAGTTAGGTATTATATGCATATTTGACTGCTGTTTTAATGTGATTACCAGATATCAACAGCACTAAGTGAATTGAATATTTTCTTGTTGTATTTTAAGCTGCATCTAGTATGTAGCAATGGGTTATTATATTAATTAATTATTAATTAGGGTTCTCTTTGCAAAGTATGCATTCTTGCAGCAAAAAAAGTTTGACGAATCAGCTGAATGAAAAAAAAACACATCTTTGAGGTCATTGTATAATTGGAACATAAATCTTAATTTGTTCCAAAAAAGTAGGTTAAGAGACCTCCCTAGACATTGAGAATCCCTGTTTTAGACCATGAAATATGAACATTTGTTTTGTTTTATACTGAACACTGTTGTATAAAAGCAATAAATCAATAGAGATTGTGCTATATTGCGGTTATTGGGATGGCTGTGCTTTGGAGTCATGTTTTTGCATGCCAATAACCACGATGTAGCTCAACCTCCATAGTGTTTTTTTGCATGAACATTAAAGGTGTTGATTGCAAAAAACAAAATGAGTCTTGAATAGAATTGGAACCCTGAGTCTGTTTTCTATCTCTCAGTACTTTTTAGAATGAAGCACAGCCCCTGTTTTCAGCCCTGCGTTGTTCCCTCACATACTTTGTGTAAATGTTTACCATTGTATCCTCTCAAAGAACGAAGGACTAGCCCGTTCGCCTGTTCGTGACAGAAGTCAACGTGCTAAACTGTGACTCAATGACACACTCAATGAGGAAAGGAAAGAAAAGGAGTGAAAAAGACTTGTTAATAATGCACGCTTTGTGTGCGAAAACAGCGGCTGCTCTTTCTGTGTAGAGGAAACCTATCGATCCCACATGTGTGGCAATGAAAGCCAGTTTGTTGCTCCATTGCTCAGAGATCTGTTTGCAAACAGGAGGAGAAGTATCACAGAGATGTTGGCCATGTTGGGAAAGGCAAAGAGGGTGACACACTTTGGAAATTGGCCTTTACACATGCCATGTGCTGCTGCCGTTCAACATTTGATGACTTTGTTTAGCTCCCTGTCAGATGGAACAGGAGGTGTTATGTCAGTAAAGAAATGTGAACTAGTTGGCAGCTTTTGCTTGATGTCTTTTGCATTGTGCATTTGGTGCTATACAGTCCATTCAAGGCATTGCTAGCAAATACAAGTTTAGCTACACTAACTTCATTGATTGTGTTTACAAATGTCTCCATAATTTCAACTTCATTTCAAATCATTTCAAATAATTCCATAAACTTCAAAACGCTTCCATAAATCAAATTGTTAAAGAGTTATTCACCCAAAAATGATAATTCTGTCATCATTTACTCACTCACATATGAATCCGAACCCATAAGGCACATATACAGAGATTTTTACTGAAGCCTGAGAAATTTCTTTGCCTCCGTTGAAAGTCTAATCCATCAAAACTGTGATGCTTTAAAAAGTTTATAAAGACAAAAGTAATCCATATGAATCCAGTGTTAAAGCTTCTGAAATATTCTGAAGAGTCATGATCACATTTACATGATTCATTTACCACTTTTATTCACACATAAACATTGATCAGGGCACATCTATGGAGCACATCAAATATGGTACTTGCTTGAATTGCGAAAATAAACCTCAGTTCTCGGGCTTCAAACAAGCATGTTTAACCTTCTATTACCCTCTGAGATGTGCTCTGTGTATGAGATAAATGAAAGTATCAAGCATTTGGAACAACGTGAGGGAGACCAATTGATGACAGAATTTTCATTTTTGGGTGAACTGACCCTTTAGTTATTCATCATGCTTGTTTGCATGTCAAATCAAAACATGTTAAATGCTAAAAAGCAACCCTGAGTCTCTCAGTGAAGAACTGGAGAAAAGAACTGTTTATTGTTATGTGTTTCAGCGCTGTTTTTTCTTAAGCCATCCCCTGTCAAAGTGATTTGCGGTAGGGGGAGTGAAAAGGAAAGAGGCATCATCCCCCCACTAGGTCCTGCACAGCCAGGCCTTGCTTAAGAAAAAGCAGATGTGTTCCTAGGGCGACCTGCACTGTGGAAGTGTGTTATATGTTGTTTTGGTTTCCTGGACACACTGAGGCTTCATCTCCTCATTCCTCTCGTGCTTTCACGCAAGCGGGGACAGCATAACGTCTGCGCATTTGAGGATACCACTTTTTAGAGATGGAGAGTTCAGTGCGGACGTGTAGCTTTACCTTTTGCTAACGTCATTTACTGTGCTTGTCTCTTTAATTGTTTACAGCTGTCTTTACAGCTGTAAAGGTCAACACCCGGGCTGGGAACTTGCTGTCTTGCGATCTTGTCCATGTTGCACATTGTGCTTTCTGAATTTGTTCTTGAATAAGAGAAGGTTTTCATTTAATCTGACTCCAAGGCCAGATTAATTCAAGACACTCCAGGTCAGCTTTGAATGCTTTCAGCTCGATTCTAATCTTATATTTGGAAAAATCCTGCCCAAACCTGTGCCATCTGATAAAGACGAGGGCAGTCTGTACCGCCAGGGGTTTAACGCAGGGTGGTCCGCTTCAAGCGTCCAGCTTTGGACCGCAAGGTGTTAACAAAGTCTCGCTTTTCTCGCTGTTTGCCGTGACGGAGAAAGCGTTCATGTCTCACCTCAGATGTGTGGTCTAGACTCTAGAGTGTAACGTAGCATATAAACCCTATTGGTGTTATCAACGCTTGTGCAATGAAATGGCAGAGGGCTGGTAGTGATTATCAGCAGTTGGCTCGTGGTTGCGTTTCACTTTCTCTCACTCTGTATTGTTTTGGAGGTGATGATTCACTATGTTAGGAAAATAGAGGCTCTTCAGGAGGAGAAACATTCAGACATCACTGGAGCTATCATAAACAACTCAGACTGTTACCTAATGACTTTTGACTTTCGGCTGCTCTTTATGTGCCAATATGCGTGTGTGTTTTTCATCAGTTCATCAGGATTTTACTATTGTTTTTCCACTCTTTCTCGTAAACTACTAAGTTCTTATATAACAACTTCTCCAGAAAGAACTTAACACCAAGAATGAATGAGTGACATAGTTGTTTATACATAGTCAGTTTGGAGGGAGCTGTGAAACACCATCCCCTTACTCTATTATTCTGTTTATGCAATGTTTATAGTATGCAAGTTCAATTTGTATAGCCTACAATGTATACAGTGTTGTAGCAGGGCTCTTGCAATGTAAACTACTCGATTCAGAATCAGAAAGAGCTTTATTGCCAAGTATGTTTAGACACACAATGGATTTGTCTTAGTGACAGGAGCTTCCAGTGGAGAAGAAAGACAATATACACAACAATATGCAGCCATATAGGAATAAATATAAAATATATAAATATTTTCTATAAAAATGCAGTGTTTTCATGCAGTGTAACCTGACTTAACTGTAGGCTGTTTACAGTTGGGAAGCAGTGCTGCAGGATGGTGCATTAATATAGATGTTTAACTGATGTGCATATTTCAACTGTGTTGTGGCTTTTAATGTGGCTCATCCAGTCATATTCATTATGTATTCAGTTTGTTTTCAGTATGTTTTCAGTTTGTTTTATAATAATAATTTAATAATCTGTTTTTGTGGTTTGTGACCTAGTGCATCAAAAATGTACAGTATATAATGAGAATATTAAATATAAATAGAATATTTTAACAATATTTAATTAACTTGAGTATAGTACTTACACCATTCTTATGTAATGCTTATGGGGGATGTTGAATACTTGAATATGATTGGTTGATGAATGTTCTAAGGCATGCAGTTATTTTTTTAGGAAACACACAGGTAAAGTGGTTCCAGGCAGGTTTACTTAATCACTTTGTCAGATTATTTCAGTTATTTCAAAGGTCCTTGTAACCTACAACAGCAAAAGAACCACATTGCTTTGTTTCGTGTCATGCCTGCATTACTACCTCAGGTGTGCATTATTTTCTAAAAAATGTCATCAATTATTCCTTATGTAAAACATCATTAGAATGATTTTCCAGCAAAAATAACAATATTGCGATAATGCATACTCTTATCTTGATATAAAATTACCTTCATACCGCCAATACTGCTTTATTCTGTTGATCTGAAGACCTCCTGGTTACAGCAACTGATTTCAATCTCTTGCACATTTTTTTATTCCTGGAACATTTAGCAGTCCATTATTGTAGGTATGATAAGTAGTGTTTTCAGCATTGAGAAATACAGAGTGAAGAGGTTGATGTGAATAATGTCTTTCTTTGAACAGCCGACCTTCTTTTTGGCATTTTAATGTGATTCAAAGTGCAGGCTGACTATCCCTTGTAGAATAGTTTACATTAACATATGGAAAAGGATATTTATATGCTCTTTAGACTTTTAAATGTAAATCAGTTGAGCTGCAGACCTCTTCAGACAGCCCCCAGCAAAGAACGAATCAGCTCTGTGTAACAAACAACATATGGGTTTGTTGAATTACTGTAGAGGTGGGAATGCAGATTTGTCTCTACAGTATGTCGCCTATGGACGTGTATGGCAGTGTAGTCGTATTAGAAGCATGTTCTCCAAGTTTTCCTAGCTTATATATTATCTTCCTGACACCTTGCTAGACTAAATGGAGTCTTCTGTTTTGCGTTACGCAAGGTGCAAGTGCACATGTTAGTCATCCAGAAGGTCGTCTTCCACCTCACGTGGACCAAATCATAAGTTCTTTTTAACTCCCCCCTCTGTTCTCAGGAATGTGTCGTCTTATGCCACTGAGCATATGGTAATTGAAAACACATTGAGAACCTTGTGTATGTGTAGTTTACCACTGAACCATTTCGGGCCTAGTCGGCAATTTGCTTTATTTCACGGTTCTGATATTCAACAACCTGTTTCCCTTTTTCTAAGTAAACACCCGCAACACTAATTATGCCGCCATCTGTTTGATTAGCTTGCGTGGTATGTTTGAAGTCTAGAATGCAGAGCGGACTGACATGTAATGGTGTTTACAGTGCATTGTGTCAAAAAACTTGTTCTGTCATCAAATACATAACACACACTGTGTTCAGTAGGGGTGCAATCTCAACACTTGCGTCAGTTACACCTACTGTTGCTTTTGTTGCCATAAACAAGCTTATTCAGTTGTTGCTCAAGTTTTCATCATATGCCTTCAGACAGACAACAATATTCTGATATTCTAGAGTATTTGACTCAATTTGGCTGTTTGCAGTCTGAATTTCAAAGAAGCTTTGATTTTTACAAATCAGGTTTAAACCACATTTTTTGGAATGCATCTTCTGAAGCATCTGTGACATACAAATTGCACAGTATCTCATTATCTTCATATAGAGTGTTATGAAACATTCACAACATGAATAATGGAAAAGTCAGCAATTTTTAAACATAATATTGATCATTGTTGCCTCATGCATCTTGTAAGCTGCTTACAATAGGCTAATTTTCAGTTTTTCGTCCTCTGTTTTCTTTCCATTCTGGCTACTCATGCATAATATATTAGTACTTATAAAAAAAAAAATAGTATTTATTTATTATATTAGTTTGTATATATGTATGTATTTGTTTGTTTGTTTGTATTGGAATATTGAATATTTAGTTGCAAATGCCAATTTCTCTTATTTTTACATTTTATGTTTAATCATCTAATTTTCATTTAATTTAATAATTAAATGTAATAGCACTGTCAAATATTTTGCATATCTCAAAGTTAATATTTTTTCATACTGTAGCTATATTTTAGTGTTTTTAGATTTTTAGAATTTAAGATGATTAATATTATTATTTTAGTGTTTTGTTAAAATAATAATGTTATTATTTCAAGAAAATATTGTAGAATATGTTCTCTTTCGGCCATAACATTAAAATAATTATTGGTTTTGGTATCAGCCAGAAATTGTATATCGGTGCATCCCCAGTAATGGCTATTTTCTGTCATACACTGCATATTGACTACAGAGAAACAGATCAGATTTGATCATTTGCCAGATGACATTGTGGATAGTCCGTCCTAAAGATCAGATGTGAAAACCAATTCAGATTTGTGTGCAGTGTGAACAAACCCTTAATGATAAACAGTTCTATATGGGTAATATATCACCCATGCTGTCTAGGTGGAAAAGCAGTGATTTCATGGACAGCCAGACAGGAGGGTTGATCTATGCATGAGAATGGTCCTTCGCTGGACCTGATCCAGTCGTGGGTCATGCTAACTGGTCCTGACCTCTCACCTTTTAGCCAAGGGAGGCTAATGATAGTGGACCTGTAACTGGAGCTGTTACATCCGAGTCAGTTCTCAGCAGGGTGTAAGGCTGAACACACACAAACACACACACACACAGACACACACACACACACACTTGCACACAGTCACACATATCTTCCAGTGCAAAGGTTGAGGGCAGACCGTGAAGTCTCGTGTCTCTCTGATCTAGAGGGGAAACCCACATCTGAGCCTGGTTTTTCGCTGGATAACTCTGAAGCCAAATCTGCCTGGGGACCTGACATTATGCCCGAGCCACTTAAACTCACAAAAACAGAGAGGAGGAGAGAGTGGAGGGTGGTAAAGACAAAGGGAGGGAGTAAGGGAGGTGACAAAGTAATAAATAGCATGGGTCTGAATGGCCCCAACCTGATCATTCACTTCCACATCTTTTTTTTTTTCTTTCTCTCCAAGGACTTGTTCATGGGTGGTATTTCCTTTAGGATAGACTTGGTGAGAGAGGGGTCTGTAGGTCTAAATTTGACTTTGTGATTGGCTGTGTTCAAAGTTAACCCACAGTAAAATCTAAATTTGGTTCTAGGCGTAACGTACCGTCCTCACCTTTTTTGTATGCGAGCCACACAGCATTTACTGCATGTTTTATATTTTAGTATTTCACAGTATACTGTGTCAATGTAATGTCCATTTGGGATAAATGAAGGCTATACAAATCATGCAGTTAGTTAACGGTACATACAGTATTTATTTAAGCAGAAACAGTGAAACATTAAAGCAATGGTTAAATGATGTGATCATAATGATTACAATATTTGAAAGAGTTGGAAGTATTTTTGTTGGTTCAGAGTTGGCATCATCTGAAGTCCTCACAAGGGGTTGGCCTCATCTCTTCACAGGTGTTGGGGTCATCTAAATCTTCATGATAGGCTGGATCCAAACTAGAGCTGGCATGAACTTTATTTACATCCTGATGTAGAAACAGAAAAGCAAACGGAGAATAAATAATGTAGCTGCTGTTCATAATATTTCAAACAAAAGATAATCATGTTCAGTTGATCTGATAGAACTATAGTACAAGGTTATGAGATGCATTATGTGAAAGCTTGGCTAGACTTGTGCCGGTATTCGGTAATGCGATATATCACAGTAATGAATATGCACGATATTGTTATCGTGGGCACTTCTAAATACCGTGAATTATATATATAATTATATATTACAAATTATTCAGAAATTTGAATGCATTTTAAAAATACTTTTCCCATAAACTGGTCAAAATGCATAACACCGCTGTATGCTGCATGAAAGATGCGTGCGCACTCTGAAATGACAGCACTTTTTTTTTTAACTTAATTTCTATATTGTGATAATACCGTATACCGTAATAAAAGCATTAGCAATTAATCGCAACATGAAAATTTTATACCGGCATATCCCTAAGCTTGGCTAAAGAAATGTGTCTTTAATCTAGATTTAAACCAGGAGAGTGTGTCTGAGCCACAAACATTATCAGGAAGGCTATTGCAGATTTTAGCAGCCAAATGTGAATACGCTCTAGTATTAGTAGTAGTACGTTATTTATCCCCTTGGGGAAATTCTGTTTCAGTGAGCTTCAACATGCGTTTCACAAAAAATAGAAAGACAAAAACATATCAACAAAAACACAAGATGTAAGTGTTAAAAAAACTATCTTTCATTTAAGCATTTCACTGCTCATGGTAAAAAGGATTTCCCCCCCTATATTTAATAAACATTAAACATCCTAAATCTTCGACCTGAAGGCAAAAGTTCAAACTTAACATACAATGGGTGCATATTATCAGATGTAATTTTCATTGCTTTACCTCCTTCCTTGAGGACCTTGATATCCTTGGTACTACCAAAAGTTGAGAGTTTTGTGACCTTAAAGAGCATGATGGATTGTAACATGATAAATACGCAGGAGCTAAACCATATAAGGCCTTATAAGTAAACAATAATACTTTGTAATCAATACTGAACTTGCATTATGCAATACAGTGTGTAATATGCTACCATGAATGATTCAGGATGCTATATATACGTGGATGTCTACAAGTGTTTAAACAAAATTAATAGAAATATGCACAATCAAGGTACAATCAAGGTACAATCAAGGTACAATCAAATATGAGCATTTGATTGTACCAAAGCTTTTTTGGTCATTGTGTAGTCATTTTTTCATAGTAAAGTAGTCATTGTGTAAGGATAGCAGAAATAACTATTAAATGAAACATTGGTAATAATAAACTTAAATGCACAGACTGTGGTCAAATCATATTAGCATACATAATTCAAATTTTTAACTGTTCCTAAAATATGTCCAGGTTCAGTAGTATTTAGTGTTGTTTACTTCGAGATTTTTTTATTTTTTTATTTAGTTAATTAAATATTTATATTTTGTTGAGCAATTTTGGATATTGTGATTACATAATATTAAAATAAATTATACATTTTTAAAACTATAATTTAAAATAATCTAAAAATCTCTTCTCCCTACCACTATATGTACTGTATCAGCAATACTGTTATATTTATCACATATTCTACTGAATACAACCTCAGCTTTTGTGTATTTGTGTTTGAATTGTATCCAACTCAGTGAAATTAATAATTTAATTGACATTAGTAATAACAACTGACATGTCACAGATGTCTGAGGCATTTTTTCAATGGTTAGGCTAAACATTTTTAACATGTTAGTTATCAGTTCTGTCCCCATGCTGAAAATATGCACAGGCTATTTGTTTAAATATGAGAGAAAGCCATTTTAAACACATCATTCTTTGTTTGTAGTTTTCCCAGAATTCTCGCCAGCTTCTCTTCATAGTGAGCCACTACATGACATTTTTAGTGGATGGAGTCTTTCTAGGGGTCAGGAAAAGCATTGCTCTTGGCCTTTCAGTTTCACTGGACTGTATGGATTGTGGCAGTTTAACTACATAGTCTTACTCTTACATCAGTTTCTTAGATTTATTGATGTACTAATAATAATTAAAAAATACTGCATGCTAGAATCTATGTTTTATAGCTTGACTTCCAGCATCGATAGTCAAATAATCTACGGATGAAGTCATAATTAAAACTAAATCTCATTAGGCCGCACATTGTTGTAGTTTATAGATGCCTTACAGCTGTGGATATATGTAAATGCATTGCAGATGTTTAAAACAATATGCCTATACACTGATTACACTCAATGCAACTGGAAAAGATGGCTTGGAATTCAAAGAGGCTTTAGAAATTACCTCCTCACACAGTTTAATAGAACAGGACTCTCCTCAATGGGTTGCTCCGTATCATTTTCTTGCCTGCAGGCAATATCAAATCCCAGACGATCTGCAGTCCACACTTAATGGAAAAGCAAAGCAATGCTTCACACCAGTGTCGATCCACTCTTAGCGTAACACACACTTTCCAATTTTGCAGAATCATATCACTTCACAAAAGAGAAGCCAGAGTAAAGTTTATCTTGGGTGAAGCCTGTGATTTCACTGCCCAGTAGCTGCAGCCTGGACTTAAAATCTGAGGCCATGAGAAGATAGATGGATAATGGAGCAGACAAGAAGATGAGTTTGAGCTCATCTGTGACTTCAGTTTGGATCCTCATAGTAGGCAGTGTTGGAGTTGGAGAATAAATGAAATGGGAAAAAAAAAATAGATGTGCCAGTTGGTTGTTGAGCTTAATTTTGAATTGATGTACTTATTTATACATTTATATTTTAGTATTGTTATGTTTATTTCAAGGTTTTATTTATTTATTTATAACAAAATGCATTTCTCCTTTGAAATTATTATTATTATTTTTTTTTTTTAATTAAATTATTTTCACTGTTTCTTGGAAGAAAAGGCATGTGAAATATGCCTTTTGAGGTTAAAAGTTTAAGAAATCGCACTGAATTGCAGAAATGAATCACCGCACTTAGTACATTGCACAATATTGAAAGAATTACAATAGCTATATTGGGACCTGTGTATCGGAAAGTATTGAAACATGCCATTTCTGGCAAATTCCACTCCTACATGCCTGGCACATCTATAACTTTATATGGTAAAAATCTGTTTCACTGCATGCAAAACGTGTTAAATCACTTCCTTCCACCATGTCTCGTTTTTGATTACTTTGCACGTACGATTTTCATGAAAAACGTCCTGTTTTAAATAATATTGCTTCACTTGTTTCCCATTATATGTGTTAGCTGGCAAAATGGCAAAATCCATATGATCACTTAAAACAAAAATACATTTTTGTTTGTTACTTAAGAACATTTTGAGTTCTTAAAATATATTGCAGTATTTGTGGCATCTGAATAAGCTATTTGTAAGAATCTGATCCATACTGTTCATGATTTAAAGGATTGTAGTGTGCTTCTACTTCATTCAGTAAGACCTCCATGTCAACTACACCATGTGCTACTGGTTAGCAGAACAGCAAGGGACTCTGATAGCATCACTCCCTCCTTCCTTCTGTCTGAAACAACTCTGACTCTTCCATCCTGTTGACAGACTGCCAGAGTCGTGCCAAACTAAGAACACAGTATAAAATGTTGTGCTTTTTCAGGACAGTTCCTTTGAGGTGTGTTTACTTAAGAAATGAAGTCAGTGATCAGATTGAAATATATTTGTAATCAGTGAGGTCATCTTCCATGTCCTCTTTGAAAGTTTGGGTTTTTTATTATTGAATCAAAGAATGCAAACAGGCTAATTTGCAGTGAGGTTAAGACACACACAGCCTGTGATCAAAAGAGATGTGTCTATGAAATTTTACCATCCTCTTATGAATAGAAATCAGTTTCTGAGTTATAACAGTTAAGTCAACAGCTAACATTTCTTATGTGAGTCAGCGCTTGTTGAATTGAGACTTGAATTATTTTGCCTTTTATTTAGGGGTTTTTTAAACCCACGCTACCGTCTGTCCCCTTGCTAATCACTTATTTCCTCCACAGATGTCATGTGGCAAATAAAACATGCCCAGAGAATCACAGCTGGAGCAATCGCTTATGCAGATGTGTGCCACTGCCCGACACCCTTTTTTCAAAACCACATTCTGGTAAGTGCTAATGCACATGTTTACAGCCTTACAATGCTGTGTTTTGCATGTGTGTCTGAGCATGACTGTATGAAAGAGAAACAAACTTATACCACCAATGAGAGAACTTCTTTGCTTTACTAAATTAAGTTTTTGATGAATATTAATTTAATTCATTCAGCAATATTGGAGCATAACTTGGCAGACAATCACCACTACAGAAATATATCCATATACAAGAAAAAAAAAAGTTTGTAGAATTATTATATTAACGGTTTTGGCATGCTGATTTAAATCTGTATTCTCAGATATCATGAGTCACGCTGAAATTATTTGAAGCAGTTTAGTATGTTATGGATAAGTGTGCTTTGCATGTAATCAGTGTTCCTTCAAATTTTTGTTCTTGCTGAGCAAAACCTATTTCTATTGGGCAAATCCGTCGGCCACCTTAGAAGAAACCTAAATTATAACAGACCTCTTCAGTGTTAACTGTGGCATTCTTTACAAAGAAATTCTGTATATCTAATCTAAAGCAGTTCATTTTATTGCTCTTTATTACATTTGACTTTTATGCAGTAACTAAAGCATAAATAAGAACGAATGACTGAATAAATAAATTTGCTTCATTTGCATTTAGAACAGCATATTTATTTATTTAATTATTTATTAAATAGCTATAATTGGTATTATATGCTGTTCTAAATGCAGTAACTAAAGCAGACCTTGGTGTCCACTCTGGAATTAAGGAAATAGTTTGTCATGAAGGCAGAGTGCAATCACAGAGCGAAACTCTGCAATCAACACCCCTGACTACATGTCAACAAAACAAAGCCTACAAAAACACGGTTGAGTTTCTGCAGAGAGGAAAGCTGCCATAATAGCTGCTTTCAGCTTTGTGGCAGTCGTTCAAGCCAAACAAAAACATCCCCAGCAAAGTGTGCTCAGTTAAAATGGGATAATTGCTCATTCTCACCCTTCTATCTGATCTCAGACCTGAGTTCTTGTTCAAGTGGAGCATGATGTAAATCAGGTTCAGTGTGATGGTAGTGACATACTTGTCTTCCTTACGCTTAGTAAATATGACAGGTCAAACCTGATGTGGATACAGCAGTCTGTTGGTTTATGCACACAGCATAAGAATGCATAAGCTGTGCAGTCAGAAGACCCTAAGGCTAAAATATGCATAAATACATAGTGCATGTGTGAGTGCAGATAAAACAGCTGCACTCATATTGGGACACTATATTAAATTTGAAAAGACAGGTTGATTTGGTGTGGATGGTTATGTTGCTTTAGCATGCTGGCCAATTTTGTTGACTGTCATACTGAAATGGAATAATAGATTTGCGTTCAGCTCCACTGTAGCGGTTGGGGAGTGAAACAGGTAAAATGAATCTTTGCTAAAGCAGAAACACTAGGAGGTATGTGTCGGTTGCTTCATGGAAATGTTCCACGTCACCTTTTACTTGCCGCAGTCTGTGACAGAAAAGCTTTATACTGCATACTGTAATAGCACATTATCTTGTGGGTAGGCTTACTTTCACTACTAATACCTAAGCATTATGGACTCACCTCTTTCCAGTTGTGTAATTTCATATGTTCTCTCTCAAACATATAAATGCTCAAATGTAGCACGAGCTTCCTCAGCTTCAGTGGGAGGTTGCATAAGATGAACTGATGCTATACTGATATAAAGGGTAATTCTTTCACCACTAGTACTTTCTCTCTCTGCACCTCCTCCCCAAGTCTGTTCTGTATGTCCTTTGAGGCATATAAACATAGCTGAAATGCTTTGAGAGCAGTTATGTAGCTTGACCATGACAGAGCACCATTGCAAAAACACTGACTGCTGTCAGAGCGTGCAACTTTGGCTGGATTTCGTTTGGTGCTTGTGAAGCAGCATTTTGCAGCATGGAGTTTTTTCTTCTGTGACTGTATTTGTATGGTGTGAATGGATTCTTTTTTTTTTCTTCAGATATGTGGCTTGATTGTTCAAGTGTCAATGATAAATAAGGGTGTCCAAGATAAAGAAAATATTCAAAAAAAAAAAACTTTTATACCATTTTCTGAAGATGTTTACATTTATTGATTTTAAAAGTTTAAAAGTAGGCTAATGGTACATTGCTTACTCTTTGTATAAAATGTAAGTATATTTTTGAAGGTAACAATATATTTACGAAAATTATTATTATTATTATTGCATGTTGTGCCACATGACATCTTATAACAGTTCAGTTCTTTCTTTTTTCATTATGATATAAAACAGTTGTATCATTCAGATATGTTTAACTTTATGCCCCCAACAAAATCTAAATTAATTTTAATAAAAATAAAAAAAAACTACAAATATATTATTCATCAGAAAAAAAAGCATAATCATTGCAAGTATGAAATGCAATTTTTGAAAAATTGTCCCCCAATGATCTTGCACAGAATGCATCTGATCTGCTCGAGTCCAGTGAAGCAAATTATATATCCAACCTCATTTAGCCAATCACCTAATATTCTAATAAAAACCATTTATCCATCTGAATAAAACTGAATAAAAGTGCATCAGAACAACTATCTAAATCCAACACCTGCAGAAATGTGCTCTCAGTGTTTTTCTAACCAATATAAATGCTGACTTGAATCTCAAGTATGGTAAGTGAGGTAAACCCCATATCTCTAATAGGGAATACATTGTGTGAAATCATATATGTGCGCTGAATCCGCAGTGACATATTTAAAAAAAAAAAACTCTGTGTTGTGAAAGAAGTTTTTTTTAAATGTGGTTTTTCCAACAAAACCAGACCAGTATGGTACCTTTCCAGTGAAAACCAAATATAGTTTTTTATTTACCGTAACTGAGCGGTTTCCCAAGGGAAATGTCTGGAAAAGGCAACAGCAAACCACACTACAAAAATACCATTGACACGCCATGAATGTGACAACAACTTAAAGTTAAAATCATTCTGGTTAAAAATAATATAACATTTTGTGTATTTTTCGAGGTTCTCTGCATATATGTATAGCAACAACATGCTAACAAAAAGTTTATATGGCTGTTTATAAACTCCTTCTACATAACTTCGATTCTTCATAATATGGCCACGATTAGCTTAATCATTAGAAAACACAAACACTTGTGACAGGAATTCACTTTCTCTCTTCAGCCAAGTTCTTAGGCCATTTTGTACACTCCAAAACAAAGGAAGAAATATACTGTAGTAGAGTTGAATTAGCCACCGAATGTAATGTTTTCATCAAGCTGTAAAGAAAAACATCTGTTTAGGCCTTTGGGGGTATCATAAGGAATGCTGGGTAGAAAGCTTGTATTGCTAAACGGTTTATCATGTCTGACAAATGTGCATGCTGGACATTGTTCTTTACTTGTGTAACGCTCTGGGAATCAGCCAGGCATTCCATAGCATTGACAAAAGATTTCCTCACAAATGTAAAAATAAGTCAACATAAAATAAGGACTTCTTTATTTCTCTTTTTCTCTCCATCTGCAGACATTGATCAAGACTTCTGTGGCCCCGTCAAAGAGCTGGACGAGGAGACTTGTCAGTGTGTTTGCCGAAAAGAGCTGCGAACAGCAGGCTGTGGACCGCACCGCTACCTGGACAAGAACACCTGTCAGTGTGTGTGTAAAGCAAAGCCCTCTTCCTGCAGGCCTCAACAGAGCTTCAACAAAGACACCTGCCAGTGCACCTGCGCCAAGGTGTGTCCCAGTAGTCAGCCTCTCAACCGCACCAAATGTGTGTGTGAATGCACAGAGTCCCCTAACAAGTGCTTCTTAAAAGGAAGGCGGTTCCACCCGGCCACGTGCAGGTGAGAAAAGAGTTTGCTGTTATTTGTCAGATGTAAAATGATTGTCCTTTCAGATACTGAGAGAGTGTCATGCCAGCCTGCCAATGGAGGGACAAGATGTCCCAAACTGACACCATTGGTTGAGTCCATGTTGCTGTGTTGCTGGTTCTGCCCCACTTTACTATATACATGATGTTGACAGGGCAGCCATTACAATTCCTTTTAATTTTAGTTATCATTTTGATATTTTAATTTAATTTAAATGTAATTTACTCAAATCATTTCCCATTCTTATTTGATTATATCTCCAAAAATGCATGCACTGTTATATGTGGAATATACAGAAAGCAGGGAGGGAAAATAAATGCTTGGTTTCCTAAACAGTATTGGTTTAAACCTTAGCTAAATGTTTCATATGACATGGCTTTTCATGCTCTTTCCCTCTCTGACCTGTGCAACTGATACAAAAAAACTCAATTTCTATTAGTTTCAGTTTCTCAACCCCAAGGCCCTGTACCATTACCTCATTTTAAGGTGATTTATGCTTTATGTAGCAGCATAGGACAGCAGGAGTCGAGTGCCTCTGGTAGAGCCTATACAACACTTTACAATAAGGTCTAATTTATTAGCATTATTTAATGTATTTTCTAACATGAACTAACAATAAGCAATTATTTTTTTACAGCATTTATTCATCTGTGTTTATGTAAAACAATAAATGTACAGCTGTTCATTGTTCATGTTAGTTTAGTGTATTAAGTAATGTTACAGATGCAAAATTTGATTTTAAAAATTTATTATTAAATGTTGAAATTAACATTAAGGTTATTAAATGCTGTAGAAGTATTGTTCATTGTTAGTTCATGTTAACTAATATATATATAAAAAAAAAAAAAAGATTCCTTATTTTCAAATATTACAATTTGTGGAAATGTGTTAGGAAATGTTTATTTTTCCCATATTGTCTCACAATACAGTTTATATTAATTCACAGCCTCTGTTGTCAAAGTGTCAGAGAATTACAGTATATTTCCATCAGTTCCATCATTTTATTATTTTAAAAATATATTCTCTTATTATTTTTTCACATTGATCAACTTTATATAAGTAATACTGTGAATGGTGTTGATTTTTAGTATTTTAATAGTTCTTTACAAAATGCTGCACTTAAATGCTACAGTGATGATATCAGATAGTAATACCTATTATTTCCCCTCTCTTTTTCTTAGTTGTGTCAGGCCGCCATGTAACATGGACCCCAAGAAAAGAGGATGTAACGATAATGAGTATTTCAGTGAAGAACTGTGTCGCTGTATACCCACATACTGGGGGAGACTGAACTAAACACAACTAAGCGCAGGTGGCGCTGAATGCTAACGGACACGCTGGCATTTAGAGCAGTGCTGTGTTTGGCTGCTGCTTATCTGACTCACATGTGCTTGTCATGTGGACTAGCGTCGAGTAACGGGAGACAAGAAATGTCCACATTTAACCCCACATATCAAACATGGGGTGAGCTATCAAGGACCGAGAGAGATTTCTAAAGGCTGGAGCCATGTTTTTTCATTGTTTTAATTGAATTGTCTATTCGTATTTGTCAGATAATGATTATATAATTTATTGCCATGAAATGTTTTGAAACACCCTGGTTCATAGCATTCATTTCTAATCTCTGCGAAGAAAAATACACTGTGATCAATATTTTTGTATCATGTTAAGTCCCGTAAAATAAAGTATAAAGTTGTATTATATATTGTTAACTTATTTATAAGCTGGACTATCTTATTGAAATAATACTGCACATGATTCAAATGTATTCAGTTTTGACTACCAAATGTATGCACCTATCATTCCAGATGAAATTCTATCAAACTGACAGCGCAAGCCGGCAAAGACGTGTTTTTTGTGCTGGAAGCATTGCTTGTTGACAATCTAAGACCATTACGCAAGTCACCCACCAATATCGAAGACTTTGAAGAGGGAAATACAGCACAATAACCTGGATACGGACTATTTAAAAACCGGTGCTACATGTATGCAGTTCGATACAAGTTACATCGGTGACAATGTACACTTGGATTAATGGATTCCACTTACGTCGCATCCAACCTGCCTCCTTAAAAGCAGTATAAAGTGGAGAAAGTGGTGTATGAATGACCTCAAGGTTGGAGATCAGTGGTCTTTAAGACTTTTGACCTCAGTGGATGTGTACATAGGAGCAATGTGATTGGCCCAACTCCACTTGGTATCCGCCCACAGTTTCAGCTTGACATTGTAAATATAATAAATCACCTCTGCTTCCATCCCAGTCCTTGTGTCTGTGTCTGCCAAAAGTGTGCGTGTGATTTTTCACTGTTACTCATTCCATAGAACCCCCCTGTAGCTCCATAATGAAACCATAATCTTCAGCCATCGGGTGGGAAGGATCAAAAACAAGCTGTGGAGCTAAATCCAGCACATCCTTTGTCTTCAAGCATATTCATACAGCAGGTGGCCTCCTTCCCTTGTGTTGTAACCTAAGCCATATATATATATATATATATATATATATATATATACAGTGGGTACGGAAAGTATTCAGACCCTGATTTTTCACTGTTACTCATTCCATAGAACCCCCCTGTAGCTCCATAATGAAACCATAATCTTCAGCCATCGGGTGGGAAGGATCAAAAACAAGCTGTGGAGCTAAATCCAGCACATCCTTTGTCTTCAAGCATATTCATACAGCAGGTGGCCTCCTTCCCTTGTGTTGTAACCTAAGCCATATATATATATATATATATATGCACTCATATCACCTCTTCTCCTTTTCTGCAAGGCTTTTTAGATCTAAGGTCGCATCACTTTTGCATCTGAACTATATTACCTCTTCCTTCTCTAACACTGCATTCTCTGACATGCTACCATGGAGTTTATGCTGTAAAATTGTGCACCATTTATCTGTTTCCAGCTGAAATGAGGATTTCCCTGTAACCTGGATTGCAACAGTTTGTACCATAGCCAACTGCATCTGCTGCACAATCCCAAGAAAGACCTGATAAAAATAACATGTGTGCGCTCACAGTGAATCACCGTGAAATAACTAGAAACAGCCGCCCAGTCAGTGGATATGAGTATTTGAGAAGCCATGTCTAGCCTGATTTTCCCCCTCTGCTTTGGCTTGCTTACCTTGTTCGTAGTGGTGAATGAGGGTGAGGTTTACATTTCAACATGTAGCCAACATTGGGTTTTCGTCTGGTGCTTATATATTCCAATGAACTAGAAACGAAAACAAGTATGGACATGTAAATAAATGAGTGGCTTGTTCTGTTCATTTAAAGGACTAGAGTTTCAGACGTCCCAGCAAGCATGTTTATACAACATAAACAAAAATAAGCGGCGACCGAAATGCAGCACAACAATGATTTTATGGAGATCTGCGGAGTAACGTAAATTTGATTATGCGTAGAAAAACTTGTGGTAGCCAGAACATGTCAATAAGCAGAAATATGTTATGTTGCTAAAGAAATATCTTTTCCCGTGTGTGGTCCTGGGAACCTCAGCTAGAGGTCATCAAGTAAATCCTCAAGTCCATAAAAGCTATAATTTCTGCCTGCATTTTACACCTGAACGGCTCCAGTATCATACACCTGGCATCATTTGGGTGTCTGCTGCATTGCCAGGTTTTGCATTGCAGTTGAGATTACTCTGCTGTGTTGGCCTATTACAAACTGGGTGCTATGTAACTTAACTCACCTGTGCATGATTTTAATATGGATTCAGATGTACAAAATTAAGCTGCAGGTGGTTAGGGATATTATTGCCTACAGGTACATTATCCACACATGACACCAACAGGCCTGCATTGTTTGCATGTACCTTGAGGGAAAATGCAGAGTTTATTTTCAGAGCTGATTGTGGAATCTGTTTGTGGTATTACTACGGGTCTGGCAATCAACTGAGTCCTGTCCTCATTTGTCTAAATGTCCAACCTGTGAATTTATGCTTTACATCACTTACAAAACTCCAGTTGTCAAGTTTATGTTCAGTATATTATAACAGTTGATAAAAACAACAATAATCCACAAGTAATCCACACGATTCCAGTCCATTAAATTGCGGTGTGTGAAGCAAAAAACTGCATGTTTTAAATAAACAAATCCATAATTAAGGCGTTTTAACTAGAACCAATCACATCTGGCCACAATGATAAGTTGTGTATGGTATATGAGTGAAAGTTTTATTTTACCCTGCATTTTTTTTATATTTTTTTTATTTTACATATATGTTACCCCGGACCACAAAACCAGTCATAAGGGTATTTTTTTTTAATTAAGATTTATACATCTGAAAGCTGAATAAATGTTTCCCATTGATTTTATTTTACATATATGTTACCCCGGACCACAAAACCAGTCATAAGGGTATTTTTTTTTTATTAAGATTTATACATCTGAAAGCTGAATAAATGTTTCCCATTGATGTATAGTTTGTTTAATATGACAATATTTGGTCGAGATACAACTATTTGAAAATCTGGAATCTGAGGGTGCAAAAAAATCTAAATATTGAGAAAATCACCTTCAAATGATGTCCTTAGCAATGCATATTACTAATCAACAATTAAGGATTTGTTTGGATAGGCCAATATTTGGCCGAGATACAGCTATTTGAAAATCTGGAATCTGAGGGTGCAAAAAAATCTAAATATTGAGAAAATCGCCTTTAAAGTTGTCCAAATGAAGTTCTTAACAATGCATATTACTAATCAAAAATTAAGTTTTGATATATTTACAGTAGGAAATTTATCAAATATCTTCATGGAACATGATCTTTACTTAATATCCTAATGATTTTTGGTATAAAAGAAAAATCGATAATTTTGACTCATGCAATGTATTGTTGGCTATTGCTAGAAATATACCCGTGCGTCATACAACTGGTTTTGTGGTCCAGGGTCACAAATGTAGGCTATATTTTATCATTTATGTATAAATTAAGACAGCATATAGCAATGCTTGTATATCATGAAAAATATATCTGCAACATTTGGGTATGTTACTTTTTGAGTATTAAAAGTGAAACCTTAAAATTAACCTTTACTGAACATTCTTTATATGTTCTTTACACACCCACACACACACACACACACACACACACACACAACTTCCATTCAATGTTAGTTTAGAGCTATAAACAGTAAAACCTACAAATAACATTCCCGAAACGGTAGAAGTTGGTGTTCCAAAGACATAATTAAAGGATAACCATATACTAACATTAAAGGATTGTTCTGTATTTGTTGGGTGTGCTCTTCAAATGATTGAGACAAGGAATGACACTTCTCAATGTCCCTGACAGACCCAAGAGCAAATACACAGAGGCAGAACATGGAATGACTGACTGATTGGCCCGGAAAACAGACCCCATTTCTTTCTTTTCTCTCAGAGGCTATAAATCATAGAAATTTCCGACTGAGTTTCTGAGGGGTCACCGTTTTTGGCCTTTTGGCTGCTTTTATGGATCCGGCAGCACTGGGATTCATGGTTGTCCTGCTGTCACTCAAAGTTGCGTGTTACTAAGTACAGTCATATGAAACAGTCCATATTATAGTACAATAAGCCTGGTCAACCTGACCTACAGGATGCAAATACTTCCATAGCACCTCACCCTCTTCCTGCCCAGCTAGTCGAGCCAGAGCGCCCCCTCCTACATATTCCTCCTTGCCTGAAACCACCAAACCGCCACAATAAACACACAAGTGTAAGAAGGTAAACACCTCACAACCACTCCTCCGCTAAAAGATTAAGACTTCCTCTAAATTACGCCCAGTGCTGGAGTAGCTCACGAAGGAAAAAGGAAGACGTCGCCTTTTTCCCACATCTCTGCCTTTCAGTGAATCAATCAGTCACAGGCCGACCCCAACACACAGTATCCCACACAAGTTTCAGGATGATGGCTGTGGTCTAAATGTTCATCTCTTGAAAATGACAGAAGCTTCTGGGTGAAGAAAAATGAGCTGTCTGTACTAAACAGTGCCCAACTTCATCTCCTTAGCGAGTCGGTCTGGCATGAATTCCGCTGAGGCCTTGCTGACAAGAGAGGCCAGAATAAGCATCAGTGTGCCCTGATGGGCCTGTTTTTTTTAACGTGTGGGAAAAGGAAACCATTAAGTGATTATGAAAAATTAATCGAAAGGACAAGAAAGAGAGGATGTGGATACTGGCAAGTCGGGAGGGTGTTTTTCCTTTCAACAATTAAAGCCACCACATGTGCGTCTGTGAAGAAACAGCTAGGGGTCAAAAGACGCCCTGTTATAGACACAGACATCTCAGAATCCATCTATCTGTCTCGGTACTTTTTCTATAGCATGTCATTTAAACTTAAACATGACATTCCTTCTTTTTGGAGAGCCTAAAATAGTTATAATCTATCAAGATAAGCTTTCAAAGCAGATGCCATTTCAACCCATTAGGTCTGTGATACTTTGGAAAATATGGCCCAGAATAAACAAGTGTACATTAAGATCCAATAGATATATTAAGCTTATATCAAATACAGGAGTTTTAGCACATCTTCGTTCAATTCAAGGAGAATAAGGATGGAACAAAACTAGAAATAAAAGCACATTTTACACTGGTGGTCTAAACCAATCCAATCCAAACATCAGATTAAAACAACAGAAAATAAAAACAATGGTCACATTTGGACAGAAATATCAATGACCAGTTCAGCCTGCAACAAGATCTACAATCTGATATTTTGACAATCGGTAGGAAAGTAAACTTCAAATTGGTCTAATTTCACACTATGATAGCTGAAGCCTCAGTTTAATGTTGTCTTGTTTTTACAGTCATGCCGATTATTTCCTTTGGCTGCATTAGAATGTTTTGGTTTGATCGATTTTTAATTTTACAACTTGTGCTCTTCCATGAATAAAGACTGTGAGTAATATTTGAGAAAATAAATTCTCTTTTTTCATTCTCTGAGAATAGTTGATTTATTAATGGTTATTATTATTTCATATTGTCCTATAATTAGTTCAAGCAGTGTAGTTCTCATTCACACATATGCTATCCAGTTGATCCTTTTCTGGAGATTTACTCTCTAAAATGGTGTTTGTAAAAACAAATAAAAAATGTAATGGCATGCATCATTTCAGTATATACATGTAATAAAAGAGTGCTTTCTGCTGGTTCAGGCTGCCTCAAAATTGGTTGAAATAACATGTTTATTCAATAAAAACCACAGCTAAGCAAGTCCAGCTTGTCACAGCTTCAGCGTGTTTGTTCTTGAGATCACTGGATCTTTTAAAACCACGATGATATTGAGCATATGTATGGCATTAAGGCAGCATTCAAAACTTTTTAATTTAATTTTAATATTCAATAAAAACAACACTTTAATTACAATTTCAGAGAATCATTTCAAAAGGTCCCATTTGAGATTTCATGATGTTAATACTTAGTTTGTCTTTTGTCCTATTCAGCATGGAAATTACCAGACATCACATCGTTGTGCAATAAAATCATTATCAGATTCATTTTGATTGTGATCAGCCTCAAATAAACTAAAAAGTAAATAGATCTGTTTGTACAATGAGTATTTTATGCCATTTTAAAAGGTCAAAACCAAAGTCAGTGAGTTTACATGATCATCCACAAAGCAGAATCTATTAATCACACTTTCTGAATCATCTTACTGTGGACAGTAGAATTATCTGGAGCCTTTATGAATATGATCCATTGTTTCAAAATCCATCTGATAATTTCCATCTGTTCTCAGCCACAAGAGTATTTTGGAAATTCCTCCATCGTCTATAGAGGACTATGTGTGCTATTTGGAACAATTTTCAAACAGAACCAGTTGCATGCGCTGATTTTACAAGTAAGCATTCTTCAAGCCATAAACACAAAGCCCTACTTAAAAGAGAAAGCTTCACCCTTACTTCTGGAATTGCTTTGTGTCATTTGGGAATTGTTAGGTTATATTAGGCTTATTCTGTCTATTTGGTCGGATACTGGCATTTTGAAGTCATCTCACAAGTTGCTTGCACAAACAAGAGGAGACTTACCATTGCTCTCCACTGAGGTCCACAGCTATATTGGAGTCTACAATGGTTGTTAAAACTTTGAGAACGAGCTAAGTCACAAGCAGGATCTATAAATGTATGGCTTCAGGCTGTTTGGGGCTACTATAGCCTGTAAATGTAATTCGCACACTCCAGATGTAGTCTGAATCCATCTGAAACAACCAGTGGTGCCCAACAACACACACACAAACACACAGTCTTGCTTTTCACACTTCAACTTTACTACTCTTGAAGAAAGCGATTTTGCAACACATTTTCACAACTGAGCTCCATGTGGGAGACCAGCTCATATGTGGCTTAATAAAAAAAATAAAAAAACTAGCCAAGAGGAGAGGTTCGTTGAAAGCGATTTCTTTGCGTTAACAACTGAGTTAAGCCAGAACACCTCAGCCCACCTGCTTCGCCTTTAGCTGGTTCAAATTTTGTCCTAAAGCCTGGTAGCAAAAAGCCCTTTGGTTTTAATCACTTTTTGATTCAAAATGATTGTCAGTGATTCTTGTCTGGATCTAGTCATTTATTCAAAATATATATATAGAACTATGCAATTATAGTGTATATAATTACTTGAACTTGGGGTCATAAAGTTCAGGTAATTATATTATTTTGGGTCATAAAGTCCAAAAAATGACAGGGTGATAAAACTTAATATCATAATGACGAAAAAAGACAAAAAATTTTTTAAAAATTAATTCTTGAAAACAAAATTGTATTAAGTAAATTTGGATAATTTTATTATCACAATATTATTCTTGGTATTTATTAATTCATTATTGATATTTGTAAAAAAAAAAATATATATATATATATATATATAATAATAATTAAGTTTTAACTTTTATACCATTTTCAAGAAAGATTTCATTTTAAACCCCAGAGGACTCAGAACGCTGCTATTGCAAAGCAGAGAAACTTTTGTTGTCAAAGCACATAAGTAATGTTGTCTAAGTATTATTTCAGCTTTAACCAAAAGCAGGGTTATGTTTTCTCATCGAATTCTAGAGGGGATAATGATTTTTAAACCACATATTCATCAAGCAGTTCAGGGGATTTTAGATTTATAGTGAACATCAG
>NW_015639867.1:356888-360554 GCF_001515625.1 Sinocyclocheilus rhinocerous
TTTTGTTGTCAGCTTGTCTCCTAGATACTTTAAGACAATAACAAGAGTCTTGACTGGGTCCAAGAAACTCTTTCAAGGATGGCCAAAATCCTCAGAGGAGGGAAGGAAACGAAGGAAACGGCCCTTCTCTCCAGATTGTCAGATAGTCTTCATGCCACTGCGACCCGTTCACACCATATATACCATATATTAATGGTGTTTGTAAAAAGTCCCTTAAAGCATTTAAAACTAATAAGAAATGCAAATGGAATGCATCATTTCAGTATATAGTAAAAGAGTGCTTTCTGCTGGTTCAGGCTGGCTCAAAATTGGTTGAAATAACATGTTTAGTCAATAAAAACCACAGTTAAGCAACTCCAGCTTGTCACAGCTTCAGTGTGTTCTTTTAAAACCACGACAAAGATGATGTTGAGCATATTTATTGCAGTAAGGCAGGTCAGCGTTCAGAACTTATTTTAATATTCACTAAAAACAACCTTTTAATAAAAATTTCAGAGAATCATTTCAGAAGGTCCAATTTGAGATGTTATGTTATGATGTTAATACTTAGTTTGTCTTTTGTCCTATTCAGCATGGAAATTACCAGACATCACATCGTTGTGCAATAAAATCATTATCAGATTCATTTTGATTGTGATCAGCTCCAAATAAACATGTGAATAAACTAAAAAGTAAATAGATCTCAGTTTGTACAATGAGTATTTTATGCCGTTTTAAAGGTCAAAACCAAAGTAGGTGTGTTTACATGATAATCCACAATGCAGAATCTATTATACAGTCACACATTCTGCATCATCTTACCCCTTTAAAAAACTTGTGGACAGTAGAATTATCAGGAGCCTTTATGAATATGATCCATTGTTTCTAAATCCATCTGATAATTTCCATCTGTTCTCAGCCACCAACATATTTGGGAAATTCCTCCATTGTCTATAGAGGACTATGTGTGCTGTTTGGAACAATTTTCAAATAGGACCAGTTGTATGTGCAGATTTTACAAGTAAGCATTCTTCAAGCCATAAACACAAAGGCCTACTTAAAAGAGAAAGCTTCACCCTTACTTCTGGAATTGCTTTGTGTCATCTGGGAACTGTTAGATTAGGCTTATTCTGTAAATATGGTCGGATACTGATGTTTTGAAGCCATCTCACAGGTCGCTTGCACAAACAAGAGGAGATTTACCATTGCTCTCCACTATGGTCCACAGCTATATTGGAGTCTACAATGGTTGTTAAAACTTTGAGAATGAGCTAAATCACAGGCAGGATCTATAAATGCATGGCTTTAGGCTGTTTTTGGGCTACTATAGCCTGTAAATGTAATTCGCACACTCCAGATGTAGTCTGAATCCATCTGAAACAGCCGGTGGTGCCCAGCAACACAAACACAAATTCAGTCTTGCTTTTCACACTTTTAACTTTACTACTCTTGGAGAAAGCCATTTTGCAACACATTTTCACAACTGAGCTCCATACAGAAGACAAGCCCCTGTGTGGCTTAATGAAACAAAACTAGCCAAGAGGAGAGGTTCGTTGAAAGCCATTTCTTTGCGTTAACAACTGAGTTGACCCAGACACCCTCAGCCCACCTGCTTTGCCTTCAGTTGGTTCACATTTTGTGAATATATATAAAGAAATATGCAATTATAGTGCATATAATTACTTGAATGCACCTATTTTATGACGAATTCGATTTTGGGGGGAAGAAGGGGCAACAAAAAATGTCAGGGGGATAAAACTTTATATTATAATGAAGAAAAAAGTCAAAAAAATTAATTTCATTAAAAAAAAAAAATTCTTGAAAATAAAAACCGCATTAAGTAAATTGGCATAATTTTATTATTAAAGAAATGTTTAATCTTAAACCTCAGAGGACACAGAACACTGCTATTGCAAATCAGAGAAACTTTTATTGTCAAAGCACATAAGTAATGTTGTCTAAGTATTATTTCAGCTTTAACCAAAAGCAGGGTTATGTTTTCTCATCGAATTCTAGAGGGGATAATGATTTTTAAACCACATATTCATCAAGCAGTTCAGGGGATTTTAGATTTATAGTGAACATCAGCTTTTTATGTGAAGACATTATGACAAAACTGTTTGAATGTTTTAAATATAGGCCAAACCCCACCAGCCGCTTTTTATGTGAAGACATTATGACAAAACTCTGTGAATGTTTTAAATATAGGCCAAACCCCACCAGCCATAATAATCTTAAGTGTCAACAGCAATTTATGTGTTAGTTCAATCAAAGTCTACTAGTATGTCACTGAAAGTACATACTAAAATTAAATCCAGCTTCTAAGGTGAAATGAAAATTCCTCTCTCATATTTCGTCCTTTTCCCGGCAATCATTTGTTATCATACACATTTATCATTACCTTGACATTCATACAAACACTGTTGCTCAAAAGTTCAGTTTCATAATTTCAGGATTTAGTTTAAATGTAACACTTTTTTTTTTTTTGCACAAAAACAGTTTGTTGTCAGCTTGTCTCCTAGATACTTTAAGACAATAACAAGAGTCTTGACTGGGTCCAAGAAACTCTTTCAAGGATGGCCAAAATCCTCAGAGGAGGGAAGGAAACGGTGTCAATTGCCCTTCTCTCCAGATTGTCAGATAGTCTTCATGCCACTGCGACCCGTTCACACCATATATTACATCATAGCACCCATTATTTACTATCATGCATTCTTCCTGCTATAGAAATTGAACACGACTTATGACCTTTTTAAGGGGCGAGGCAGGAGTCACTGAGAATCCCATTATATGTGTTAGCTTGTGTTTCAGGAGATGGGTGTGTGCTGGATTGGACGTACAACAACAAAAAGGGGGAGAGTTTCTAATAAAGCAAGTCTGTGAATTAACAGTCCTCTCACAGCATAAGAATCAAATAGTGTATAGCCTACATCATATTATCTTTGTGTATGGTTTGGTTTTTGAAGGCGGAACCTACAGTAGTTACTATAATCAGCCCAAAGCTTAGGAATTATGAGATTTTAAATAAATCGGTTCAATGACTGATTCAACGACTCATTCATAAAATCACTTGTTCCTGAATGAATCAGCATTTATGAATACAGTGTTTGAATACTTTAAGTGAAATTCTAAAGTGCAAGTCTAATGAATACTTTACTATCCCATGAGGCCATGAGAGAGTATGAAATGATGGAACTGACGCAGGTGGATTACTTTCATACTACACACATTCAAATTATATACTTAATACAAAATAATTGCAGTATATACTTTATATTTACTACTAATGGTTGCAAAGTAAGTACTTATTCAAAAAAAAGTACCCACTCATTTCGGACGCAGCCAGTTTCTTGTTTCATCCCTGAATGAAACATGGCTTTTAAGCAAATCAGTTAAATGAATGATTCAATGACTTACTTATAAAGATAGTTTTAGGATGAATCAGGATTTTTAAACAAATCGGTTGAGCAAATGAACTCACTCATAAAACCACTCATAGACCTATTGGTGACAAAAATTCCCACCATTAATGGACGGAATGACTGTAACGGAAAGTGAATAGACTTAGAATGCTGCTCAAGCAATCAAACTCAAGGTAACTTTTGTGTATGTGTGTGTGTGTGTGTGTGTGTGTATTTATATATATATAGATATATATACACACACACACACACACACACACACACA
>NW_015639867.1:362436-378854 GCF_001515625.1 Sinocyclocheilus rhinocerous
GCATGAATTCCGCTGAGGCCTTGCTGACAAGAGAGGCCAGAAAAAGCATCTTTGTGCCCTGATGGGCCTGCTTTTTTTAGCGTGTGGGAAAAGGAAACCATTAAGTGATTATGAAAAATTAATCGAAAGGGCAAGAAAGAGAGGATGTGGATATTGGCAAGTTGGGAGGGTGTTTTTCCTTTCAGCAATTAAAGCCACCCCATGTACGTCTGTGAAGAAACAGCCAGGGGTCAACAGCCCTGCTATAGACACAGACTTCTCAGAATCCATCTATCTGTCTCGGTACTTTTTCTATAGCATGTCATTTAAACTTAAACATGACATTCCTTCTTTTTGGAGAGCCTAAAATAGTTATAATCTATCAAGATAAGCTTTCAAAGCAGATGCCATTTCAACCCATTAGGTCTGTGATACTTTGGAAAATATGGCCCAGAATAAACAAGTGTACATTAAGATCCAATAGATATATTAAGCTTATATCAAATACAGGAGTTTTAGCACATCTTCGTTCAATTCAAGGAGAATAAGGATGGAACAAAACTAGAAATAAAAGCACATTTTACACTGGTGGTCTAAACCAATCCAATCCAAACATCAGATTAAAACAACAGAAAATAAAAACAATGGTCACATTTGGACAGAAATATCAATGACCAGTTCAGCCTGCAACAAGATCTACAATCTGATATTTTGACAATCGGTAGGAAAGTAAACTTCAAATTGGTCTAATTTCACACTATGATAGCTGAAGCCTCAGTTTAATGTTGTCTTGTTTTTACAGTCATGCCGATTATTTCCTTTGGCTGCATTAGAATGTTTTGGTTTGATCGATTTTTAATTTTACAACTTGTGCTCTTCCATGAATAAAGACTGTGAGTAATATTTGAGAAAATAAATTCTCTTTTTTCATTCTCTGAGAATAGTTGATTTATTAATGGTTATTATTATTTCATATTGTCCTATAATTAGTTCAAGCAGTGTAGTTCTCATTCACACATATGCTATCCAGTTGATCCTTTTCTGGAGATTTACTCTCTAAAATGGTGTTTGTAAAAACAAATAAAAAATGTAATGGCATGCATCATTTCAGTATATACATGTAATAAAAGAGTGCTTTCTGCTGGTTCAGGCTGCCTCAAAATTGGTTGAAATAACATGTTTATTCAATAAAAACCACAGCTAAGCAAGTCCAGCTTGTCACAGCTTCAGCGTGTTTGTTCTTGAGATCACTGGATCTTTTAAAACCACGATGATATTGAGCATATGTATGGCATTAAGGCAGCATTCAAAACTTTTTAATTTAATTTTAATATTCAATAAAAACAACACTTTAATTACAATTTCAGAGAATCATTTCAAAAGGTCCCATTTGAGATTTCATGATGTTAATACTTAGTTTGTCTTTTGTCCTATTCAGCATGGAAATTACCAGACATCACATCGTTGTGCAATAAAATCATTATCAGATTCATTTTGATTGTGATCAGCCTCAAATAAACTAAAAAGTAAATAGATCTGTTTGTACAATGAGTATTTTATGCCATTTTAAAAGGTCAAAACCAAAGTCAGTGAGTTTACATGATCATCCACAAAGCAGAATCTATTAATCACACTTTCTGAATCATCTTACTGTGGACAGTAGAATTATCTGGAGCCTTTATGAATATGATCCATTGTTTCAAAATCCATCTGATAATTTCCATCTGTTCTCAGCCACAAGAGTATTTTGGAAATTCCTCCATCGTCTATAGAGGACTATGTGTGCTATTTGGAACAATTTTCAAACAGAACCAGTTGCATGCGCTGATTTTACAAGTAAGCATTCTTCAAGCCATAAACACAAAGCCCTACTTAAAAGAGAAAGCTTCACCCTTACTTCTGGAATTGCTTTGTGTCATTTGGGAATTGTTAGGTTATATTAGGCTTATTCTGTCTATTTGGTCGGATACTGGCATTTTGAAGTCATCTCACAAGTTGCTTGCACAAACAAGAGGAGACTTACCATTGCTCTCCACTGAGGTCCACAGCTATATTGGAGTCTACAATGGTTGTTAAAACTTTGAGAACGAGCTAAGTCACAAGCAGGATCTATAAATGTATGGCTTCAGGCTGTTTGGGGCTACTATAGCCTGTAAATGTAATTCGCACACTCCAGATGTAGTCTGAATCCATCTGAAACAACCAGTGGTGCCCAACAACACACACACAAACACACAGTCTTGCTTTTCACACTTCAACTTTACTACTCTTGAAGAAAGCGATTTTGCAACACATTTTCACAACTGAGCTCCATGTGGGAGACCAGCTCATATGTGGCTTAATAAAAAAAATAAAAAAACTAGCCAAGAGGAGAGGTTCGTTGAAAGCGATTTCTTTGCGTTAACAACTGAGTTAAGCCAGAACACCTCAGCCCACCTGCTTCGCCTTTAGCTGGTTCAAATTTTGTCCTAAAGCCTGGTAGCAAAAAGCCCTTTGGTTTTAATCACTTTTTGATTCAAAATGATTGTCAGTGATTCTTGTCTGGATCTAGTCATTTATTCAAAATATATATATAGAACTATGCAATTATAGTGTATATAATTACTTGAACTTGGGGTCATAAAGTTCAGGTAATTATATTATTTTGGGTCATAAAGTCCAAAAAATGACAGGGTGATAAAACTTAATATCATAATGACGAAAAAAGACAAAAAAAATTAAAAAAATTAATTCTTGAAAACAAAATTGTATTAAGTAAATTTGGATAATTTTATTATCACAATATTATTCTTGGTATTTATTAATTCATTATTGATATTTGTAAAAAAAAAAATATATATATATATATATATATAATAATAATTAAGTTTTAACTTTTATACCATTTTCAAGAAAGATTTCATTTTAAACCCCAGAGGACTCAGAACGCTGCTATTGCAAAGCAGAGAAACTTTTGTTGTCAAAGCACATAAGTAATGTTGTCTAAGTATTATTTCAGCTTTAACCAAAAGCAGGGTTATGTTTTCTCATCGAATTCTAGAGGGGATAATGATTTTTAAACCACATATTCATCAAGCAGTTCAGGGGATTTTAGATTTATAGTGAACATCAGCTTTTTATGTGAAGACATTATGACAAAACTCTTTGAATGTTTTAAATATAGGCCAAACCCCACCAGCCATAATAATCTTAAGTGTCAACAGCAATTTATGTGTTAGTTCAATCAAAGTCTACTAGTATGTCACTGAAAGTACATACTAAAATTAAATCCAGCTTCTAAGGTGAAATGAAAATTCCTCTCTCATATTTCGTCCTTTTCCCGGCAATCATTTGTTATCATACACATTTATCATTACCTTGACATTCATACAAACACTGTTGCTCAAAAGTTCAGTTTCATAATTTCAGGATTTAGTTTAAATGTAACACTTTTTTTTTTTTTGCACAAAAACAGTTTGTTGTCAGCTTGTCTCCTAGATACTTTAAGACAATAACAAGAGTCTTGACTGGGTCCAAGAAACTCTTTCAAGGATGGCCAAAATCCTCAGAGGAGGGAAGGAAACGGTGTCAATTGCCCTTCTCTCCAGATTGTCAGATAGTCTTCATGCCACTGCGACCCGTTCACACCATATATTACATCATAGAACCCATTATTTACTATCATGCACTCTTCCTGCTATAGAAATTGAACACGACTTATGACCTTTTTAAGGGGCGAGGCAGGAGTCACTGAGAATCCCATTATATGTGTTAGCTTGTGTTTCAGGAGATGGGTGTGTGCTGGATTGGACGTACAACAACAAAAAGGGGGAGAGTTTCTAATAAAGCAAGTCTGTGAATTAACAGTCCTCTCACAGCATAAGAATCAAATAGTGTATAGCCTACATCATATTATCTTTGTGTATGGTTTGGTTTTTGAAGGCGGAACCTACAGTAGTTACTATAATCAGCCCAAAGCTTAGGAATTATGAGATTTTAAATAAATCGGTTCAATGACTGATTCAACGACTCATTCATAAAATCACTTGTTCCTGAATGAATCAGCATTTATGAATACAGTGTTTGAATACTTTAAGTGAAATTCTAAAGTGCAAGTCTAATGAATACTTTACTATCCCATGAGGCCATGAGAGAGTATGAAATGATGGAACTGACGCAGGTGGATTACTTTCATACTACACACATTCAAATTATATACTTAATACAAAATAATTGCAGTATATACTTTATATTTACTACTAATGGTTGCAAAGTAAGTACTTATTCAAAAAAAAGTACCCACTCATTTCGGACGCAGCCAGTTTCTTGTTTCATCCCTGAATGAAACATGGCTTTTAAGCAAATCAGTTAAATGAATGATTCAATGACTTACTTATAAAGATAGTTTTAGGATGAATCAGGATTTTTAAACAAATCGGTTGAGCAAATGAACTCACTCATAAAACCACTCATAGACCTATTGGTGACAAAAATTCCCACCATTAATGGACGGAATGACTGTAACGGAAAGTGAATAGACTTAGAATGCTGCTCAAGCAATCAAACTCAAGGTAACTTTTGTGTATGTGTGTGTGTGTGTGTGTGTGTATTTATATATATATAGATATATACACACACACACACACACACACACACATATACATACATACATACATATGTAGATATTTACACATACATATTTCTTGCATTTCTCCATAAAAAGGCAAGGTTCAATCTGACACTGCAGCAACATGAGTTTTGGCATTATCATGTAGCAAACTAAAGGTTTGAGTTTAACAAATATCATCACTCTCTTGAGATGCTGCTGAAGCACAATACGTGCACTTCATACGTAAGGTCTTCTAAAGCTTGTTGGAGTCTTAGCAAGGAAAACAGACACCTTTGACCTCCAGTGATTCAGATAGCCCTGCTCCTCAAATCTGTTTTCCTGAAGATCCTTTGCATTCCGTACTCTCCCCTCAAGACAAACAAGCACATACACTGAACAACTCAACGCTGAATTTGACATGGGCTGGAAAGGAAATATCGAGCGATTGTTGTTGAGACTGGCCATTTTTGTTTCAAAAGACAAAAGACGAACAGCCAAAACGTTGCACAGAGAAAACAAACACAGTATAATCCGAAACACTGACACATACAACAGTGGAATCTCCAGCAAGAACACACAATAATCTATTCAAAGCAAGGAATTTGTTATTTAATTTACAATGGCTATACCTGCATACTTGTGTTTAAATGTTAAATGAATCATACAAGTGGAATGTGTAACACAGAGGCTAAAAAATGAGTCGTTTAAACAAACCAAAACAGCACATCACAGAGTGGAATGAATCTCTATTCTGCCTATCTAGAAAAAAGGCACGAAGCAGAATTCCTTAAATGCCACAGATGGACATCAGCCCAAAATAATGGCAAATATTACAATGAATTGCATTGGGAATTAGAGGAAGAGCATGGAGACAAGGCACGATTCACACAAACAGCATCTGTGGCATTCTATTTGAAGGACTTCAACACAATGTGTCCCTGCTTACTCAAGTCCCTGTGCTCCGGTGGTGCAGTTCCATAAATACATGAATTGTGTTTTTTGAATTGTGAACTGTCCATGTTGGAAAGAATCTGTGTGGTATTATGGGACTGAGGGAAGCAAATGATGAAATGATTAGTATGTGTAACACATTATTTGTTTTTATTAAAGGAAGAGTTCATCAAAAAAAGAAAATCAGCTGAAAATTTGCTCAACCTCAGGCCATCCAAGATGTAAATAAGTTTGTTTCTTTATCTGAACAGTTTTGGAGACATTTATCATTACATCACTTGCTCACCAATGGATCCTCTGCGGTGAATGGGTGCCGGCAGAATGAGAGCACAAACAGCTGATAAAAACATCACAATAATCCACAAGTAACTCTGGTCTATCTACTAACATTTTGTGTAAGAAACAAACTCATCTACATTTTAAATGGCCTGAGGAAATTTATCATCAGTTTTATTTTTGGATTAACTATTCCTTTACTCCCCCAAATGTTTTTGCTGTCATTTAATTAGTGTGATCTTTGATAAATGGCATTATTTTAGCCTGTTTAACTCTCTAAGCATTAAAGTAATTCTAGGTGATTTTTCAAACCACATGCTCAACGTTAATATAGTAAAACACATGAAATAGTACAATTGCTTTAAATTAAGGGTGTAGTTTATACTTTTGTGAAGGTTTTTAATTTCTCTGGAGAGTACATTTTTAAACAAACAAATGTTACAGTAGGACAGGAAGTTGTCAAAAATGGTCAATGTATTTGAAATATGCAAAGCTTAACCCCACTTTTTGATATGCTAATGTGAATCAAAATAAATGTACATCTTAAAGGAAAATAATTTAATTTAAATTCTATCATCATCAAAAAAGTAAAGGCTGATAATCAAAGTGACTATCTTTCATGCTTCAAAATGACAAAAAGCATCAGAGAATGAGTTCATACCATTTGTGTGCAATATTTAATGTCGTCTGAAGCCATTTGATAGTTTTGTGGTAAACAGGGAATCACAGATTTTTCAATTTACAAGACCTGTGATCTTCTTCTACGTTAGCTCCCCTCTCTGATCTATCGGTAACATGCTTCGTTCTTTCAAGAGACAGGAAGAAGTTCCAGCAATGTGGTCATTTGGTTTTATTATAGCATAAAATCCCTCTTATTCACTACAATCACCTCATTTTAAACCTCATTTTAGTATCTTATTTTGTGAAAATGTCCAGAACGTTCTCTTTTGGGCCAAATGGCTCACACAAATGATGGTAAATTTCCTCTTATTATTCACTCCATGTGTACTAGCAAAACAGCTTGAATTGCTAAAATTACTTCTGTTATGTATGTTGAGAAATTGAATTTTAGGTACAAATATTTGGCCTATTTCCTTTCACCTGCTCTCACTGAATAAAAAACCTTGATCTTTTGTTTCTTTTGTGTGATACAATGTTGCCCTCACAGGAATGAGATGGGCAATTGTACAGTGGGTTACTTCCCTCTCTTTTTTTCTCTTTCTTTCTTTCTTTCTTTCTTTCTTTCTCATTGAGTACCTTTGTTCCTAACCTCATGTACTGTTGCATGAATTGCATATTGAAAGCAGAATATCTGGACAGTTTCTGGACATATGGACACTCCACTCAACATAAAAATAAAACATGATTACCAAACAATGAAAATGCTGTCATGCCATTGATTGGAAGAACAAGTGTTATCATGCCATTTGGATGTTATCACATGATTGTTTCTATGCAATACCTGGTTCTGGTTCCTGACCCTGTGTGACCTTGTCAGTCCACAAAAGTGGGTTTTAATCATAACCATTTTTTTTTCACATTGTTCAATATTCTGTTTCTTGGTATTTCAAAAAACTGTGGTGTGACTGATAAATTTTTAGACATTTAAGAAAGCAGAGTATAGCATGTTGGTTCATTTGTGCTGATGAGAGATGTTTTTCCACATTAGCTTTAGTGAGTTCACACATGAAAATAGTATGCATGAGTTATGCATGACGTTTTACACCACACCTGCAATTTGTGTGAAAACAAGAAGAATGTTAACACAGTTCCAAAGAAACTGTATATGTTTCTAGCACATTATCACAAGAAATGTATGCTTTGGTGTATTGATTCAGTCATAGTGTGTATCCAATTAAAATACTGTAACGGACATAGTGAAGCGTTCAAGTGCTGTCATCTGGTGACTGAATCTGGAACTGTTCATTGTAAAAAATCCCTGGTCTCCCCAAAACTAGTGTTATCACACTGTTATCTGAGGAGCTTTGCTACATTACACACATAATTTCAAATATCAAATAAAAGACCATTGGAGAGACACTTCTTGATGCAGTTTAGTCGCAAACACACTTCAAAACACCTGATTGTAATTTTCAAATAGAGGCCTAAAGAGCCTGATTATTTGGTTCAGGTGTATTTGATTAGAGTTGGATGTAGGTGGCTCTCAGAACAGAACTGGATATATAACATTCAACTCTTAATATGTTGTAAATTAATTTGGGCTGGGCGGTATGACGGGTAGGGCCTAGGCTATATATCATTACCACGGTATAAAATGTAATCGGTAACATATTCTTTTCCGTGTAGGCCTATACCACGACATGTAAATAAATGCGCATTTGTCAAAGAAACATAGATGGGACAAACTAGCAGATCAAGAGGATCCACAAAGGATTAGATTTTCTAAAAGGGTTGTTAAAGGGTTAGTTCACCCATAAAGGAAAATTCTGTCATTAATTACTCACCCTGGTCCAGAAAAGTACCAAGATAATCGACAAAGTAGTCCGTGTTACATCATTGGTTCAACTGTAAAGATACGAAGCTACAAGAATATTTTTTGGGGCAAAGAAAACAAAAATAACGACTTTATTCCACATTTTCGTCTCTACTGCGTCACTTTTGACGCGCGTTCACGACAGTACCATGACGCAAGCATGTGGCGGCGCCGCGCTAACCCAGATATCCAGATAACCCAAAAATATCTTAAACTGTGTTCAGAAGATGAACGAAGGTCTTACGGGTTTCGAACAACTTGAGGGTGAGTAATTAATGACAGAATTTTCATTTTTGGGTGAACTAACCCTTTAATAATGTGATATTGTAGAAACAAAGGTGCAGCAGTCAACCGTGAAAGCACTGCAGCACCCGGACCCGGACAGTTTAGAGGAACAGACAGGCTCACAACGGAGGAACCGGTTGTGGCTACAAGGGATACAGCTAAAACAGGAAGCTAACAATAATTTTTTCTACCTATTAGATTGTGTTTTATTAACGTCTACACCTACCCCAACCCTAAACCTACCCCTTACAATAATGCAAAAACAGTAATTATTGTTGTACAGTATGACAAAAATTACACTATATTGGTGTGCGCATGCCCAGTAGATGAATCTGTATACCATCTAGCCTTAACCCGGAGGAAGCATGAATTAAACTTACTTGACTACAACAGTTTATGTGTACAGTTCATTTTACACACAACAACTGTGGTTGCCGTGGTCATAGATATGTATAGATTCTACTTTCGACCACTCCAGATGTTTTGACGCGTCGGCCATCTTGGAATGGTCTATGTCGTCACTCACAATAACAATCTATGAGTTTCAAGATGCAACAACATTGTGCAGCATCTGGTTGTAAAAACCGCCTAAATTTAAATGCCTGAAAAACCTTTCACAGGTAAGAATGTGTTGGTTTGTGTTTTTAATATGTATTATCTCAATATTATATGTTTTAAACTGAAGTACTTTTAAATGCCTTGTTGGCTAACGGCTTCGTCTTGTTGTATTGTGTTGGTTTAGCAAAAACATCTTCTGAAGTCTACTAAAGATATAAATATTCATACATGCGTATAACTACAGTTGCAGTGCAGATTGCTCTCGAGTGTTCACGGACATTCCAATATGGAGTACGGCTTACTTATACCAACCCACAGAAACAGCCGCTAATAGGGAATCTACTTATACATATCTATGGCCGTGGATATGAACAACCTGCTTGTTAAAGCAAATGTACATAATTCTGTATCTGACGCAAAATTTGTAAATTAGTAAATATTGATAATGCAACAGCACATATTATATTTTTCCACCTCCAAACAATCGGACACTGATCGTAACCAGCTGATAATAACCTCCTGTGATTCAATATGTCTCTCAAATTGATGCTCAAATTAACCGATTACATTGTAATGATGAAGAGGTGAATGTGAATGGCTGAGCGGCGTCTCAGTCTTCACCGGCCTGGAGTCAATTAATGATGTGGTTATATGGTGTGTATAATTTGGACATCAATAAAATAGTCCATGTGATATCAGTGGTTCAACCGTAATTTTATGAAGCTACGAGGATACTTTTTGTATGCAAAGAAAACAAAAATAAAGACTTTATTCAGCAATTTCTTCTTTTCCGTGTCAGTCTTCAATGCGCATTCATGAGAGTACCACAACGCATGTGTGTGGTACTGCTGACGAAGGAGCCAGCATTCTGATTTAGAACCCGGATGTGCTGCGCCTTGTTTACAAGCAGAGGAATGCACACAAGAGAGGGGACCAGGTGTCAGAAGTGTCAAAATTTGATTGATGACCCCTCATAAAAATTCCATAAGAATGCATGTCTGCCTATTATAGAATCAAAATCCACTTTAGATTATAATCAGAATTTATTACAAGCACTCGATGATGATTTAAAGTGTTTTTTTTAGCAAAAATGTTAAGCAGACAAATTAAAGCCATATACAAGAATACATACATGAGGAAAAATACATTGTTCGTTGGCGCCACCTATCATGCAGGCTTGAATTAGCAATCAATCCTTTATTCTCTAAATATTAAGATTTATTTCTCTTAATCTTAGATTCTTTTTATTTTTTAATGTGGCATTAAAATGCCATCGTATAAACCCACCGGTTGTATTTCACGAGCTCACTGCCCATCCAGTCCTGATAGTTAATGGTAAACGAACTTGGCTTGCTGTCCTTAATGGAGGCTCAAACACAAGGCTCGGCTTGAGCACCGAGTTCTACCCCCCATTGTGGTACTACCTAGAGAGAGAAAAACAGAAAAAGAGGAGGAGATGGGGAGGTGGAGGAATGCCGGAAGTATTGACACTGGGACGGTGCAATGAGAGCTGCTTATGTAGGCTCGTAATGATGATTGACAGGACCGAATGATAAGGCTCCTCCCAAACCTACGTTTGGAACTTCATTTTGTGTCTAGGTAAGGATAAGTCGCTCGCATCCCTTTTAAATAGCCTGTCACGAGGTGTATATGTGCATAGCTGTCTGTCAGTGTTAGGGGGGTGGGTAGTGGGTGTGGTTTTACCACAGTGGGCGTAACTCCATTCAGAGTTTTGTCACCACCAGTCAGTGAGGACCCTGCGTATTGCGGACACTGCGTAACATACTCAGCTCTTTTTCGTTCCTTACTAAACAAAACTTGTATCAGCAACAAACTCTAAATTTTTTAAAATTGTAATATTACAAGATGTTAACAACTGCCTTTATGCTATTGTTTAACGATTGGGTCTGATACATTGTTTTAGATATTTCACCCGGTACTCTCTCTCACACGCATGCGTCGTGATACTGTCGAGGATGCCCATAGAAAACTGACACAGAAGAAAATAAATTGTTGAATAAAGTCATTATTTTTGTTTTCTTTGCACACAAAAAGTATTCTCGTAGCTTAATAAAATTAAGGTTGAACCACTGATGTCACATGGACTATTTTAACAATGTTCTTACAACCTTCCTTGAACATGGTATCGTTGCTATCTATGCAGGGTCAGAAAGCTCTCAGATTTCATCAAAAATATCTTAATTTGTGTTCCGAAGATGAACAAAGGTCTTACGGGTTTGGAATGTCATGAGGGTGAGTAATTAATGACAGAATTTTAATTTTTTTGGGTGAACTATCCCTTTAATGAGCACAAAAACTATTGTGATGCACAATGTCTCAAAACTGACTGATACTGAAACTCTAGAAACAATGTGTTAGATATAGGTCATTATTTTATGAAGAGGTATTTACTAACTTACCATGAAAAATGAGAACATTTGTAGGCGTCTTGTTCCATCTCTGAACTGGCATTCTGAGAAAAACTCTAAAACTCATCTCTGTATCAATCAGTGAAACTGGTTTTTCAAGAGACACGAGAGAAGATCTGGGCGAAAATGACAGTCTGTCGTCAAACTCACGTACATTATTATCTGATTCATGCAGTTGTCTGATTGAAATGGATTGAGCAATTATGGCGAAGTAAAAAGACAGACACTACTAACCCAGAAATTAACAGTAACAGACTGAACGAGGGTCTCACAGATAGAAGGATTAACACTGATTGTTTGGTTTAATACTGAAAATGTGAACATTTATTAGATTTACTTATTTTGCAGACTCCTTTGTCCAAAAGTGTCTTACTCGTAGAAACATCATGAGTAGTTTGATTTTAATCTATTTAAAAACTTAAATATATCCTTCTGTTCTGTGTAACAAGTGCCAGGTTGTTTCGAAAGATTATGTAATTTTAAACAAAACAAAACTTTTTTTTTTTTTTTTGTGAGTGAATGAAATCAGTAATCATTTAACAATTACTTATTTTGTGTTTTTTTTTTTTTACTAAATGGATACTTGGGATCGAATTTGGAAGCCACATTCACAGAGCTTAATCAGCTCGCTGGGGCCTCAATGGAATATATTAATCCAGCACATCCTATAGATGGTCAGTTGAATTGAGATCTGGGGAGTTTGGAGGCCAAGGCAACAACTTGAACTCTGTGATGTTCTTCAAACCGTTCTTGAACAGTTTCTGCAGTGTGTCAGGGTACATTATCCTGCTGAAAGAGGCCACTGCCATCAGGGAACATCGTTGCCACAAAGGATTGTACCGTGGTCTGGGACGTATCACAGTAACTTCCAGAAGTAACTGTAATTTATTATGAATAGAATATTTAAATATAAAATATTTAGATTTTATAAACTGATTGAAGTAAAACAGTAATAGTATAAGATTTAAAAAATAATTCAGTTACACCTTATTTAAGGTTTAATTGCACCTACAAGTTGCATTTAATATCAATCCGTTGGGGGCAGTTAATGTAAAAGTTGAGTGTGTTTTTACTAGTAGTGGTGTCACGGTCAACACCGAAGCTTTGAAATTTGTATCAAAAACAACACAATTCACATTAAAGCACTTTATCGGAGCTTGATTAGTTTTGCCAAAAGCACATGATCTATGACGTCCAAGGCTTCAGTCACCTGAAAACCACGTGACTGCTTCAGTATCTGGTTCAAACGAAGGGAACCTCAGCGCTGTTTCCTTCACATAATATTACATTATAAGGACTTAGCATTATGTTTTTTTCCCCAATATCGTAATGTATATAATAATAATAATAATAATAATAATAATGCATTTAATTTAATGGCACATTTTTAATGGTGCTCCTTCGGGAGAAGTGCCAATACAAGGAATTCTGCCCTTCATGATGTCATGAAGGGCCATGATCAAGGAAAAAAATAAAAATTTTCCGAACCTTATACGAACCCGGAAGGAGTGTATTAGGCACAGAAATACTCCATCATTCGTCCAAAATGTTCTGCCATCTTTAGAATGAGAATCAGAATAACTACACATTTTCAGAATAACTATATATAATTTAACTATACTGTGTTTGTATATTATAAAAATTAGGGATGGGTCACGATTTTCAAATATTCGATTAGTTGATTTAATTATGGAATATCGAATTGTGCGATTATTGTCTTTAAAATGTCCCCATGTTTTCCGTGCTGATGCGGTGGTGACGCGTTCATGTAAACAGAGGGTGGCGCTGCCAATAACGCACCTAAAAGCTGTCAAAAACAACAGAACACATTGTCTCACGCGCACACTGTGGACCTGCATTGCATTAAAAAAAGACTTGTGTAGCATATAATGGTTACAATAACTTGGGACGATGTCAAATAAGAGCTCAGTGCGGACCACAAACACTCCTGGCTGGGTTAGAGGTGTGGCTGAATCCGTATTCAGAAAGGCGCAGAGAACAAATAACACGTTCTACGGAGCGATTAAAGGGACATGGTTAGCCGCTTGCTAGCGGTAGCCTGTTAACATTTCACTTACCACATAAACAGAGTAAGGAGAGATGACTGATAGGATGATGGCGAATGATTTGCAGATCCTGAGCACCACTGACAAACATCTAATCTTGTAAAATGTGTGGCAAGTACTGCCGAGTGCTGCTCCGTACGTGTGATCGCGAATCTCGATCATTATAGTTTATTATACAGATTGAAAGCTTGAATCCCCTCTCTCTCTCTGTTTATGGGTATTTGTGCGTGCATGCGGGGGAGGGGTGCGATTTTCGAATAATAATCGAATAATACCCAGCGATTTTCCAATATTATTTTTGCTTGGAATGCCCATCCCTAATAAAAATTAGTCGTATACCGTGAAATATACAAGTTTATTTTCATAACCCCCTTAAACAACAGTCACGCCTTAAAACAATTTGTCAACTTTTATTAAAACCGGTACGGAGCACAACATTTACAAATATGGTTTGGGATGGACTGGAACAGTTCAGTAGCTCTTTGATGTTTCATATGTTTCAGGGAAGGCGAGACTCTTGTGTCCTGATCCCATGACCAATGGCAGGATTCCAGCATTTGGCACCACATTCCATGAGAGAGTAAGAGTGATGTTCTTATTCGCCCTGTATTAAGGAAAAATAGATATAAGAGAGATAGGTTCATGTCTATACTTTTAAAGGGTTAGTTCATCCCAAAATGAAAATTAGCCTGTATTTTACTCACACTCAAAGCATCCTAGGTGTATATGACTTTCTTCTTTTTTTATATAATTTGTAATATAACTCTGATTGGATTCGTCTGAAAGAAGAAAGTCATATACACCTGGGGTACTTTGAGAGTGAGTAAATAATGGGCTAATTTTAATTTTTGAGTGAACTAACCCTTTAAGTTCTTCATGTCAAATATCTATGGTCCAAACAAGGTTGACACATTGTCAATATACATTCAGCTCAAATAGGGTGTAGATTTTTGTCACAGTATTACAAATGTAAATATATTGATATATATTAATTATTCTGATTAATTATATATGATTGATTAATTACAAATTAATTGCACATCAAATTTGGCAGAAAACAAGTTTATAAAAAAAAATAATGCAAGAAAAAGGTACAAACCTTAGACCATTCCCATCATCAAAGAAGAAGTACTTGGATTTAACATCCTTCAGGTTTAGTTTGGTGTTGTCACCTCTCAAGACAATCTTGTCCCATAGCACCACCTGGTTCAGTGCCTAATATGGGATAAAGACTCTTTACTGATATGAAAATCACAAACAGCTCTGAAATATTACAATCTACACCACAACATATACTCATCTCTCAACAAATTTTCATTAACAAAACAGTTAATTATATTTGCCAGACCCACTGATCTATGGACAGATTGAAGTGGTCAAGACTTACATTGCTTTTGGTTGAATATTCAGCAGTTAGGTAAAGAAAGAGCTCCTTTACATTCCAGTCAAATATTGGCTGCAGATGTTAAAAAGTGGTTAAGGCAAATAATGTAAATCTATTTCTAGGTGTAAACTGCACTGCAAAACTGACATCTGAAGTGGCACACACCACAAAAATGTGCATTTACAAAGACTGATGAATGGTGCACTGATGTGGCATAAATGCATTTACACAGGAATTACATTTGCAGAAATAATGCTAAACATAAAACAGTGAATAGAGAAACATTACAAAGGAAATTTTTACATTAGAATTACAAATCTGAAACTTTTTTCCACCATGAGATACAAAATAAAAAAAAGGTAATTCCAACTTTTCTTCTCAGAATTATGACTTTTCCCTCGCATTTCTGAGATATAAACTCAGAATTACAAAGTATAAAAAGTCACAATTACCTTTTCAATTTTATATTTCATGGCTGGATTTAAACTCAGAATTCTAACTTTGTTTTTCTCGCAATTCTGATTTACAATTTGCAATTCTGACTTCTCTGAATTGCAAAAAAAAAAAAAAAAAAACTCTGAATTGTGAGTCACAATTACCCTTATTATTATTTTTTTAATCTCATGGCAGAAACTAGGGCTGTCGCAGTGAAGGAATCTCCCTTGCGGTAATTTTGAGTGGCTCAATAGCACGGTATGCTGTATTATCGCCATATATATATATATAATCTGTGTGTGTATGTGTTACGATATAACGAGGTCATATTCAGAAACCAATGAAACCGAAACCAAATTGCGTTGAAACAGGAAGTGAAGTAAACGGAAGAGAATGACAAAATAACGGTCCACATAACAGAACATAAACCTGACAATAAGATTGTTAGACTATTGTTAGCCTATATGTATAACAGTTCGTTCTGATCCTCGAATCCGACTGGACAGAGAATGACAAAATAACGATCCACATAACAGAACATAAACCTGACAATAAGATTGTTAGGCCATTGTTAGCATATATGTATAACAGTTTGTTCTGATCCTCGAATCCGACTGGACAAAATACTTTCTATTGATATTTCCACCTGCGCACGTTCAAGACGGGCTGTCAGTCAGTGCAGTTACATTGTTGTGCCACAAGGTGGTGGAAAGGGACTGTCTTTTACGTTCATTCAACTACACGTTCAAAAACGCTGATTCATTCAAAGAGAGACAAAATGAAAAACGCTGTTGAAATCATTTTAACTTTGAGCGCCCCGTTAAAAGGCTCAGCTGACCAACGTGTCGATGCGAAGACAGAGATTTGGCTTTCCTTGAATATGACAACCTATTTTCACAAATATATATGACTCACAAGTAATCGCACATGCTCAGTTGATCTCTCTCTCTCATTCGTTGTCCGTTTAGGCTTG
>NW_015639867.1:379907-380774 GCF_001515625.1 Sinocyclocheilus rhinocerous
GAGCCTCAGTACAAATCAGCATGGTACACATTATGTTATCATTACTAACTTATTTAATATTCAGTACACATGCATGAAGTGTAAAACGAGAAGGGCATAACCCTATGAAAAAAGAAAATCGCGGTTGCTGCGGTTCTTGCATTCCTATGCGGTTTGCTCGTCAATAGCGCGCTTTTGCTTTTTTAATCGCTATTGCGATTATCGCGACAGCCCTAGCAGAAACAGGCTTCCATAGAAACTATAGCATAGTAGTGGTTTTAAATTATCATTATTTTATTTATTAATTATTTTTTGCATCTACATGATCTACACAGTAGCTATACAGCTGCAGTCTTTTCTGTCAAAAGGATATTAGCAGAAATGTCAAATGTCACAAAGCCCAAGTCACTCCTCTCTCGTGGTCCTGTGAAGTCGTCTACATTTTTACTGGAGAAAGAAGGAAACAGAAGGATGAGAAGAATGAGAGGGTGAGTAAAGTGCCTCATTGCTGCTTAGATGTGTGTGACAAGATGAACCTACATGCACATTTAAAATGTACTAAAGTAAATAAAGTAATAGTATGAATAAAATAAATGCTAACAGGGAATCTTAAACAATATAGCCCTAGTGTTCACTCTCTTTTACAGTTTCATACACAGACAGCGTTTCACAACATTGTTGAATAAAACCATAAAACTCTACATTAGACTTGTGCCGGTATTCGGTAATGCGATATATCACGGTAATGAATATGCACAATATTGTTATCGTGGGCACTTCTAAATACCGTGAATAATTATATATTACAAATTATTCAGAATTTTGAATGCATTTTAAGAATACTTTTCCCATCAACTGGTCAAAATGCACAACACAGCTGTATGCTGC
>NW_015639867.1:381838-388906 GCF_001515625.1 Sinocyclocheilus rhinocerous
ACTACATTTCAACATCGTGATAATACCGTATACCGTGATAAAAGCATGAGCAATTAATCGCAACATGAAAATTTGATACCGGCATATCCCTACTCTACATATTAATTTAATTTGCATAGCTGATGTGCTGCACTGCTATTGGCCGCCAGGTCAGCAAGTGCCATATGCTGCAAAAACAAAGGAATCTGAATGGACTGTGGTGCTTCGTGTATATCAAATATTTTTTGATGAGATTAACACTGATTTCATATCGATGCTGTGGACTCAGACTCAGAAACGGTGCAGGTAACTTACATCATGACTTTGGATACGTGTATATCCACCGGTATGCTTCTGTCTTTGAAGGCTGTGGTAATAAAGCATCCGAAAGTGAGAGCTGCCATCACACTGAGAGAGAAGGCGAAGAGCGAGTTCGCCCTCGACAATACCGTATTCATGATTCAATCTATTTCTGATCAAACTAAAACAGTGTAATGCAAAACAAAGATATATTGAAAAGCTCCGAGCGGAGGTTCAGAGCAGGAAGTTGGGCAGTTAAAAGATGATTCGGAAGCAAGACCGACTTCCTGTTTCATTTTGGAAAGTACATACTGACATCCAGTGGTCAGGAAGTAGAATTGCATGAACAGTCAAAGAGCAACCTCTTTTTCATGTGGGTAAAGTGTACAACGGTAGTAACCTTTTATCTTACACACCCAGTTGCTCCAAAGTTAAGGAGGCACATTACAGAATTATGTTTAGGATTTACCCTGTTAGCGATTTTATACAGAAAATAATTATTTTTGAGGTGGACTCGTATGGTTTTTGTTCTTCTTTTCCTGAAACACTTGATCACCTATTATTTTACTGTGAGGTTGCTTCTAAATTCTGGTTTGATATTCATAGTTGGTTATTCGGTAAAAATGGAAACAATTCCTTCATTTGTTTTGCAAGATATCTTCTTTTTTTAAGTGTGATTTAAATTCTCTTTTTTCAGATGTTGTCAACTTTGTTTTATTGTTTGGTAAATCTCATATTTGTACATGCAAATGGGAAAATGTAAGCCATCATTTAATATATTACTTTGTGAGTTTGTGAAAATGTTTCAGAGCTTTAAGCACTTTAAAAATCTAAATAGAGAGTCTGAAACTCTTTACCTCTCTCAAAATCCTATCTCCTATCTCAAAATACTTTTTTGTACATCTGATTCCTACTCCTTGTGTTGTGTTGTGTTTTTTTTCTTTTCCCCTCATTGTTGTTGTTATTGTTGTGAGTATAATAATTATTATTTATGTTGATTATTTGAATTATTTTTAGTGGATTTGCCTTATGTTGTTGGATGTTCCCTGTCTTACTGACTATTTGTGTATGTGGAATTTCCCCCAAATAATACAAATTTGTACAAGATAAATAAAAAAAGCTGATTCATCTATTATAATGTTTATTAGTACAGTTGCTTGGAAATATTAATATCTCCTATGAACATTTCACAGAACCACTTACAAGTTCTTAAAAAATATAAAAGCAAAATTAAATGTTTGTAAAATTATTTTTCGTAAAATCACTGTATTAAAGGGGTCATATGATGCCTGAAGTTGCAAAGACTAAAGTCTCAAAACCAAAGAGATATCTTATCAAAATATGATAAAGCTCAGATGATCAACCAAATGCTTCATCCTGGTGACTCTTCTGTTATTGGATTAATCATGGCTGACTGTGAAGAGGCATTTATTACATAAACAAAAATAGAGTAATCTGAAGACATTGCTCTATAGCAACAATATGTTATAATACAAATAGCGTAATGAAAACAAAGCTGTCACTATGTATCATGAGACAAACATCCCAACAAATGACAACACCTATTGTTATGCCTCAGTCAAGTGGCCCATTTTCCACTAGCTATAAGTACAGCTGCCTTATCTCATCTCTTCTCTGGGCCCAGCTGCCTTGGGGAATAACTGGGCCGGCCTGGCATATGATCCCCAACAACACATCCCTGGATCCCATTCCAAAACATTTACTGTCACTGAGCAGTAGCAATGACTGAGATTTTGGAGGAGCGGCGTTTTGGCTCACAGTATACCAACGTCTATCTCTCGATTTTTGCCCTTTTTTGCTTCAAATTATTTGTCAAGATCAGTTTAAACATACTGACCCACTTCTATGTGGTTAAAGGAAACCGTAATGAGGCGGCCCGGATCGCAGCTGAGTTCTATGATTTTGGCCAAGGGCACAGTAAGTACGCAAGAATGGAACATATTGAGGCTATATATTTTGGAGCATGTTCTGAGACACTATAGGGTCTTTATGTCTCTTTGTAAGGTACGTAAAACTTTAACTGATTGTATAGGGTGTGAAAGAGAAAGCTTCTGCAGCATGGCCCAGTTTGTAACACTGAGAAAATTGGGTCAGCGTGTTCTTACCTAATACTGAGTTAAGGAAAATTATTTTCTCACAGAATTTTTAAATGACTGTGTTGACTGAATACAATGTTGAAAAAGCAATAGCAATTTAAACGTTTTGAAATTAAAATTGTATAGTAATGCATCCGTCATATTTATTAATGAATCTGTAATTTGACACTCTGAAGTCTAAAGAAAAATGTAGTGATTTTGTCTGTGGAAATGATCCTCTCTCTGTATGATTCTCACTCCTTTTTGTCTTTTTTGCCCTATATTATTCCTTACTATGACCTAATAACATGCAAATTTACCTGATGTGAAATGCTAAACAAATTACTGAGATGACTGCTTGCATTATCAGTTATTATCCGCAACCTGCTTTGCTTCTGACAACAACAGACAAAGCAACAGACAAACGGAAATGTTTGGCTATATGACGCAAAAGGACGTGTGACGTACTGTAACATTAAAATAATTTAAAACTGTAACACATTCTACAATAGGCCTACATCTATTTTTGATAAATGTTAAGTGAAAAAGCCATTTAGAATCCTGATTCTATTACTACTTGCGTCGGAATAATAGTGGCAGCGTTCTAATCTTAACCTGAGATATAAATAGTATTACTGACACGGACTTGGTATTATGGTGAATATTTATCTCATGAATATAAAGTACGTTGCGTGACGTGCGCCCAGTAGGCGTAATCGCAGTAAGTGGGCGTTTATTTTTCCTACTATGGCAAAGGCTCGGCTTATGCATATTAATTACGTTACGTGACCAGAAGCTCCTAAAAGAAAAATATAGCAAGCAACGTCAAGTATAGGTCAGCAACGTCAATGTGACCTTATTAATATTCATAAGTTAGCCAACGCGACTCTACTGAGATCTGAAACAACAACAAGCCGAGCAGCCAATCAAAAAGAGGCGCTAGTCACAGTCGCTCTACCCCGTGTAAAGAGGAGGACATAGAGCTGATGCAAACATGCCTGAAGTTCCCTGCAGAGAACCCGAGTACTCAGAAAATACTCCCAAGAAAAGAAAGCGAGAGGACGTCGACGGTTTTTCTGAGAAAAAGAAATCGCGCTGGGGTATTTTGATTAGTCAAGGTGAGTTATCGACACGTGTAAATAAATGTGCCTTTATATTGCGCCCTGCTGTCACCTTGCAGTAATGCATTTGTATTAGGGCGGACCTTTTATGTAAAACGACAAATAACATTTTAAGTAATATTAGATAAATAATATAAAAAATAATGATTAATATGATATTCTTAATATTATTGTTAATATCATAAATATTGTTTTATATTTAGCTTATACATAAATAATATGTTTTCATGATTAAAAAAATAAGAAAATTGAATGAAAAAAAAGAATGGACTAAGGATGGATATTAACTACATAATTTCCACAGTGTCAGTCAGAAGCATGCACACATGCAAGCATCATTCTCAGTAGAGCTGAAAAAAAAAGAACATTTTGTTCCAAAGCCTGGTTAGTGTTTCCTATATTCCCCAGAACCAAAATACAAAACTGTCTAGCTATTTGCAGACTATGCAACAGTAGCAGTAAGTATAGGAACATAAAAATAGTAATATGCACTATGTAATGTGTTTACCATGTTGTGTACATGACCTAGTAGTTATTAGTTGAGGTAAAAATCTGTCTGAGTGTGTGATAGTCTGATAGTTTCTTAAGGTAAAAATCTATCTGATTTTATTGTTTTTATTGCTGCACACAGCTAAGTTTAGTTACTTCTAGTTGGCAGCATTTGAACCCTCTTAGCAAGGCCACGAGAGTTCAAGTAAACACAGTATAGGCTATTATGTGTTGTGTTTGGACTCCTACATTATGCTTTAGACTTGGTCTTTTACACTATAATGCGCATGGGAGGGATTCCTTTATATCATTGCAGTGTGCCAGAGAATAGTTGAATAGTACTGTCTTTGACTTGTAACTTTCCTGCTTAGGCTAAGCAAGGAAGTTACAAGTGGTCCTAGTCTCCATGGAGCCCAGCTGTAGTCACATGAACAGAACAGGATCTGAAATATTCATGAAAGCTTTCACAGAGTCTCAATAAAGACTTTTTGCTGTTAAACAGGCAGCATTCATACTGAGCAGTGCCAGTTTCTCTGACCTAAATTGTCACTATTGAAGTAATTTTGATTAATTCATTTTTATATGGCATAATGCCAAAGAAAACACAAAATTGCATCATTAAATTATATTAGCATCTAGTAATCTAGTATCATTGTAATTGACTGAAGCACAGCTGTGACCTAAAGTTCCACATGTCAGTGTGGAATCTCAGTGGCAGTAACTCATCTCCTTCGCTCAACTAAGCTAAAAAGAGAAGACGGCTGCTTTTTTGCGCCTCAAGATGACAGCCGTCCTTTCATTTACAGGCTATGGCGTATTCGTATCAATGGCTAGATGTGCCGTGGGGCGACGGAGACCTCGGTACTTAACACAACCTATTGCTCTTAGGCCTCGTTCTGTGCCAGCAATGGCAGTAGCAGAAGGCAGTTGTTGTATGTTGTTGTGGCTAGATTGAGCTCCTGCTAAATATAGATCTCCTCAGTCCACTGTGAATAGATACATACCTATGGTATGAGCTGCTAGTACTGTGAATTAAGGCATATGTAACACCCTCACAACTATTCTGTTACACATACGATTCTGGTTCTGACTAAATATAAAATGTCTGAAGACAGTGTTGTTGGTAGCTGTGTTGTTGTTTATGTGGTCAGTAGGTTGATGCAGTTGTTTAATTGAGGAATCTTCAAAATGCAGACTGAGGACCCCCAGGAGGTTGCAGGGTGGTGTTAGGGGATCTATGGAAAATATGAGAAAAAATAAGAAATATTTGACAAAACTACTTTTTTATTAGTATAATTATTTTTTTAGGGATATTGATGGTAACTTGTTAACTAAGATATTTATCAAATGTGTTTAACATGATCATTTTTAACACATTGCTTTGAAATTATTAATTATTTTAATTGTGAGAAGCACTTTACAAATAAATCTGAATTGAAAATACACTATATGATAAGTTTATGCATCTAACAATAAACATTTAACATTAATGATGGGTTAAAAATATAGAATTATAATAATAATTGTCAATATATTTCATGGGTAGATTGATTTTTGATCATTAAACTTTTTTTAAATTTAAAATATTTAAGGATTTTTTAGCACAAAATTATTGCTCGCCAGTTTATTAAAAAATGTAGCTTTTTTGAAGAGTAAAGCTGGTAGTGAATACTTTGACACTGAAATGGCTTCCGCTCAAACACATAATAGAAAAGACATGCTGTCCAAAATGCCCCGTTGCCAGTAACGGAGAGCCCTGGCATTTGCTGCCCAGGAATAATGAACGCCATGGATCGTCCACTGAGTTTTTGTAAATGGGCTTTTGTTATGTGAGGTGTTTTGTAAATGTATCCTTTATACATGAAAAAGTATAGCTGCCTTTATAGGAGAATAATATTGCTTTTATTTCTACATACTGATAACATAGCCCGATTTTTATTGTGCATTCTATGTAGTGAAATCATTTCATTTACATTTTGTATCGAAGCAACACAGGGGAATCTGTTCAAATGGCTCAACAGTTGACATGAGTCGACCTTTATTGTATCTAGAGAGCTGATCTACTCTCATGTTAGTTGATAATGCTTTGCCATTTTCAGCAATTCCACTCACAGGCTCTCTGCTCAACAGCTGTCAATGGGCAGTGTCAAAATCACCAGTGCTTACACCACTCTCACTTTACAATGTACTAGAAATTATATGAAGTCTGGCTGTGGCTGAGTGGGTGTATTTAAAGCTCTTGAATTACATGGTGCTTTTGGTTGGCTTTTAAATACAGCAAATAATGGTTGCTGTAAATTATGTTAATGTAACTTTTTTGAGGTTGTTTTGTAGTTTGTTTTTCTGAAATGAAAGGGCATTTATTAGTCATGGGAAACAGTTGGGTGTCAGTACATTTGTTTATTATTAAGAATAATCTGATGTGTGTTCACAGGTTCATGGGCGGATCGTTCTCCACTCCATGAAGCTGCGTCTCAGGGTCGACTTCTGGCGCTTAAGACTCTTCTCTCACAGGTTCACAGACATATGCACATACATAAATGGAGCAGAAATTGCTAAAAAAGAGGTCAAATTAATATGTTAGCATTTTTAAAAAGAAAATACATAGTTTTTCTGTTTTTTTCTTCTTCTCCATATTACCAGGGTTACAGTGCAAATATCATCACCATTGATCATGTGACTCCACTGCACGAAGCTTGTCTGGGAGATCACGTAGCATGTGCCAGGGCTCTTATAGAAGCTGGTGCCAATGTGAGTTACAGTTATTAAACAACATAGGTTTACAGCTATAGCAAAAATTCAACTGAACTTCTGCAACCAACTGAACTTCTAAAGAACTAAATAAATTATGTAAATAAATTATTTCACTTGCACGTAGCATGTGCCAGGGCTCTTATAGAAGCTGGTGCCAATGTGAGTTACAGTTATTAAACAACATATTTAAGGTTTTTCAGCAACATATACATATTTTATATATGCCCCAATAAAAAACACAGCTTACCCTGACTTAACATTTCTGAAATATGCTCTTGTCATGAGTATACAGTTCAGTCTTTTGCTTACTCTTTTATATATATATATAT
>NW_015639867.1:389007-433582 GCF_001515625.1 Sinocyclocheilus rhinocerous
ATAGATGCTTGCTTGAATATCTGCCTGTGTTTTTATTTATTTATTTGTCTATTTATTTTTTGCTGGTTTACAGCTATAGCAAAAATTCAACTGAACTTCTGCAACCAACTGAACTTCTAAAGAACTAAATAAATTATGTAAATAAATTATTTCACTTGCATAAACTATTGAATTTGATCTCAAAACCACAGTTACTGTAATAGCCTCTTCTGATAACTTACCTTTGTGACAACTAACCCCGGTTTTCCTTAATTGTTTCAGGAAAGACTTGCTCTTTGTATAGTAGAAGACTGAAAAGGCAACTTGATCTGTTTGTGTGGAGTGTCCTGTTAAAATGTTCTTGTACATGGCAGGTGAATGCCACGACCATTGATGGCGTGACCCCGCTGTTTAACGCCTGCTCAGCAGGAAGTGTCACCTGCACAGAGGTGCTTTTGGAACATGGAGCAAAACCACAGGCAGAAGCGTGCCAGCCTTCACCAATTCATGAGGCCTCCAGCAAAGGTAAGTAATTCTGCTTGCCAGGTAACTGCTCTAATCTAACCACAATAAATCCATTGATTTCAATGCATTTGTAGTGAACAGCACATTCCAGGGCCCAGTTTATGGCCAGTTTATAGTGGACAAAGGTTTGCTATTTTGATTGGATATTGGTGGACTAATGGTGGAAACTGTCCAACACCATCAGATAAAGATGCAAGACAACAGCCAGGCACCTCTTAGAGGGCACCTCTTAGAGGGCAAGAAGAAGACCTCTGGTACCAAGGAACGACAGGACTTTCTGCCCTTCACCCACCTAGAGACTGATTCCTAAGGTTTTGGCCTGTGACCGCCATAAAAAAAGTCCTTAGGAACTCCAGAAGTGCAGCAGTGGGTGAAACAAAGAGAAAGATCACAAAGATCCATCCAAATCCATTCATATCTATGTTTTCAAACCTTAAAACTGATGAAACTACAACACATCCATCTTATACTTATTCAGAGAAATAATTATTCTCAGTGACAGCTATGTGTAGTGCAACATCTAACACAAACTCAGCTGTTAATGGTCAAATAAATGCATGCAAGACAGTTAAATCTTTTCCCATCATGTTTGGACTTGATGCGTTCGTAACATTGCCAAAAGCATGGTTGTGGTTTGGAAAGTGAGAAATGCACAGGTAAAACATTGTGTTTGGACTATGCAAATAAGTTCCACAGGAGGAAAGAAGGGTGAGCCACACTATGTTCCCCCGCTCTGATGGAAACAGCCAATCACAGCATGGGAATGGAGAAGTGCTAAATTGCAATCTCCTTCTCATCTGTAAGGGATAAAGGTACCCTTCCAAAAGACACATCTTATTCTGAGTCTCTGGCACGTCCAGTGAGACACTAACAGATACACTTGTTCTGAGTCTCTGGCCCATGAGGGAAGAGGCAATAACAGCTATAACAACGACTCTACAAGATCTGAGCCTGCAGCCCACTACTGGGAAGGCAGCAACAGACCCATTTGTCTTGAGTCTCCAGCTTTTGAGGCAGCAACAGATAGGACCACGTTCTGGGCCTCCAGCCTGCAAGGAAAGAGATACTCTACGTTCAGAGTCTTTGTCCAGCAAGACAACAACAGATGCAGCACGTTCAAGAGAGACAAAGTGGATTGACCAAGTTCTGACTCTCTAGCCAGACATTTGCAACAAGGTGAAGCTCCAGCGAGCAAACCTTCACTTCAAGGTACTTTCGTCTGCGTATTCCAGGCAAATGACCTTCTGCACCTACTCCAGGGCCACATCTGCATTCCAGATTTTAGACTTTTTTGGTGCTCCAGGAAATCAGCGTCCTACAGCAGTTCGTGTTCATGGTTGTTGAAACAGATTTCTGCTCCATTTATGGTATTCATTTAGTAGTTGTTGATAAGTTGTGCCTATCTTTTGTTAATAAAATTGATTTTTATTACACTTGTGTCTTCCTTGTGTTGATAATACAGAAAGAGGTTCTACAAGTTAGATATCCCACCAATCTTTCTTATCCGATGTACTCATAACTGCACCTTAAGTGACACGTGATCCAAAAATCATAACGTCATTGGTGACGTGAGTACCCATCACTACACTATTTCGCCTCCCTGGTTGGCGAAAGCAAAATCACTAAACATTTATAGCAGAGGTTACAAAAATGTAAACATACATGTGTTTGTTGTCTCAGGCCGAGCAGCATGTATAGAGTCTCTCATCTCGTGGGGAGCAGATGTAGATTATGACATCCCTCATCTAGGAACACCTCTCTACATTGCCTGTGTCTCCCAGCAGCTCCAGTGTACACAGAAACTTCTGGATGGAGGTGAGTTTGATGTGGCTCTTTGCACACTTTTACTGTTCAAACTACACAAAAAAAGAAATTCAATTACTTGGTGTATTTTGGTGTGTGGTCAGGTCATCTCACCTTAGTTCTTTAGTTTTTATTTTACCCTATCATAAATAAATGTGTTTTTCTTAGGAGCAAATGTGCAGAAGGGCCGTTTCCTGGACACACCGCTGCACGCTGCAACACAGAAGGACTGTCCAGAAATCATCAGAGTGCTACTAGACTTTGGCGCTAACATCAACGCTCGCAACCTGGAGCTACAAAGGCCGGTAGAAACAGTGCCACCCAGCAGTGCAGCAGAGGCTGTGCTTCTTCTTTATGAGGGTATTGTTGCTCAGTTGATTTTGACAGGAAAGAGAGGGAATGGGTTGAGGAAATAAGCCAGGGTCTAGTGTGAATTTTGAATGCAACTTAAAGAAAAAAATTATCTTTGATGAACTGATGAAATATTTTAGGCTAAAAGATTGTCTGGTGCAGAAATCACCCATTCACATGCTAAGTCAGTCGTTCCAAAGTTGCACCTTCCATACATTATAGACTATATTACTGTTGAAATTAGTAAACTACTATAATTAAATTCATTTATGAAAATGTTTAGTTAAAACTGTAATGTTTGAGTTAAAATTACAGAAATTATTGTGATAAATGTAAATGGATGGGAACATAATAATGAAAACATTTTTTTCAGTGTAGGCTAAGTTGTTAAAAAAAAAATATATATATATTTTTTTTAATAAAAGGGGGGATATTGCTAACTTTGACTGTCTCTTCCTTGATAGCCACGCCGCGGTCTCTCTGTCAGCTGTGTAGACTGAGTATCCGAAACTACATGGGCCGATCCAGACTGCATCTGATTCCACACCTCAAACTGCCTACTCTGCTCAAGAGTTTCCTCCAGTACAGATAAATTCTCTACCTCCAACCATAAAGCCCCTCCTGCTTTTTTAAGTGCATTAGTACACAAAAAGGTCACCCAATCTTGTTTGTGACCACCAGTGCACAAAAAGCAAAATCATGCTAGCCATTCATTTTACTTCTAAGTTCAAATGTTTTTTTAACTGATATATTTTTGTGCAACCAATGAACATGTTATATTTTTGTAAATAATATCTTAACAAGAGTAATGTAAATTAGTCATTTTTAACCTGCACATTCTTATATATCAAGCTGCATACCTAATATGATACACATTTATCACGTCAGGATCAAATTATAGAAGTGCATGTCAGTATAGTGAATTTTATATTTTTATCAAAGTAATCTAAAAAAAAAAATCCCAAAAGCACAACTCTACAGTTTTCACAAAATCATTTTTTTTTCACAGTTTCCCAAGTTAAATGCATCCTGAACTGTTTTAAAAATAAAACCGAAAACCACTGGAAAGATTCAATCTAATACTGTACTTTGGCTAAACATTTTGTTGCCAAAACAAAGCATGGTACACACAGTAACTTGCATAGAAATAAAGAATGATATGTAAAATGTGATGATCTAATTGGTCTCCCTTTTCTTTGTCATGGCAGCTGGTACTGTAAATGTATTATTATTTCAATCCTAATCAATGAACTAATTATTTCAGTCATGTTCAGTGTAGTGCACTACTCATAAGCAAAAATAAAGTCATGAGATTTCTTGTACACTTCATCTTTTTAATAGTATTTATCAAATCATAGTCACAAAAAGAAGGTAATTTATCATTGACACAGTTTTTCCTGTTCTTCTATCTTGCCTTGCATGTTTATGATCAGTCAAAATAAACAGATGAGACACTTGAAGCATGCAGAATTTGGACCGGTCCTGGCTTAATCCAATGCCTGACTCCACTTCAGGATCAATATATGACATGTAACTGTCCTCTTTGCGTATTAACAATTATCATATGAATATGCTATGTACACCCATTAGAGCTTAGAGTTCAGACATTCTAAATTCTAGAACTATATACAGATAAATACATTTCACAGTGCAATTTGATGAAAATAGTCTCTGTATCTGTATTTTCTAACATAAAACCAAAATTTCATAAAAGAATTCCTCCAAACCATTTCATATACCCAGCTATGTATGACAGCCATTGCAACTGATGATTTTACCAATACAAACGACACTTTTTGTCTTTTATTTCCTAACTTCAGAAATGCACTCCAAACATATAGCTATGTATAAGCAGAAATGTCTTGCTTCCTCACTCTATAGGTGCAGTTTCTCAAACTTATTGCCTAAGTTCATCTAGACATATTTTGAATGTAACAGCAAGACTTAATGTCCTATTAACTATTTGTAAATAGTGTTGCCATACTTTATGAATATAAATATTACACATCTGGCCCCAGATCTGCTCTGTATACCCATTCATAATAGTTCCTGAATGAAATGAAGTAACATTAAATAGTGATTGTTACAATATGAGGTTTCATTTCTAGTATTTGGTTCTACTAAAATAAGTAATAAGTGTATATTCACTAGTCAGTAAATATATTTAGTTCATATAAAACAGACATGGCAAACAATTTCAATGTCAAAGCAGCTAACTAATACGTCTCTCTTATGAAATCAAATGCACAAACAAAAATGTACAGATGAATACCCTGTAAGTCTTGAATTAAAAGATGTCTAGATCTTCTAAACATTCAGGCTGCTTGATGAAAATGCTCAAACTCCATAATATCAGTGACAGTACCACCTAGAATTACAATCTTTGGGCTATAGATCTCAACCCTAAGACCTGAACGGGACACCTAAACCCGAATCCCTGAACCCGCTTATGTTTTAAGATAAGGAAGAAAGGCATTACATATCCTGCTTCATATGTAACATTCATTACTGTATACAGCATAAATCTTTCTTTATACAACAGTTAGTTGTGGTGCTCTAATTTGGTTGGCCTGTATCAAATTAACATGTTCTTGTGCGTGAAGAGAAGATAGTTACTGTTCATATCCTTCTGCTTGCCTATGTTAGTGCATCAGTGTCTAGTTGCTTGTCAAAATGCATTTGCCTTCTTTTGAAACAAAAGAACTTGCATTACTTTATATTGATTTCTTGTTTACTGAACTGTTGTATAAAAGAAATATCATCGCATTTGTGCTGTTGGCCTTGTGTACTGTATGTTCACTACAGCAGCACTCTTGCTTTTGCTGATTGTTTGCATATAAGCTGCAATCCTGAATGAAGTAAGCACAGCATGGAACGGTAAAGCCTCAAATAATGTTGATTTGAACACAATTTGACTTTCTTTTGTTTTATGACATACATCAAGCTTTCGGAGAGAAAATGGATGCCTTGTCGCTTTTCCAGAGCCAGACTAGCAAGAATACTGCTCACATTTGTTGTATTTGTGCTCAGAAGGGGTTGAGGCGTATACCCGTTCCCAACGGAGAGAAAGGGTTTACTTTCGCCCACATCAGGGCATCATTTAGTGAAATGGCAGATTTGCCATCTTCCAGGAAGAATGCTGGACCCTGCCAGGGAAGAAAAGGCATATTTAAGTTCAGTGATATTTGTATAGTGCTAATACAAGACTATCCACAAGAAACCCACTTGTATCCTGAGGCCAGTGAAGCAGGAAATCTGGACATCAGAGTGGCTGGGCAAGTTGGAGCCAGTGACATAGTCGGGACCTTCTAGGCCCTTGATAGGCTCCTCACTCATCCGACTCAACAGCTGGCTGTACTCCCTTTTCTGGGCCTCAGATGGGGGATTGTACAATGCATCATCTGCCACTCTGTGTATGTGTAGAGAGACAAAAAGACTCAATCCAGTATTTCATGATACAATAGCATAATGAGAGATTTACAAGCAATTTAATCAGCAGGCCATTTTTGACAGAGAACACCAAATTAGGTAAAGGATTTTCAACATGGCAGAAGTGTTAAGGGCAGTGCCCTAACTGCAGTGCATTCTAGGAGTGCATTTTCTATGATCCTCACTTGGAAATCGTCTAAAATAAGGTATCTGTTAAGGCAGCATAACTTTGCATACTGTTTGGAATAGCGTACAACGCTTTAAAATACTGACTTTGAAACAAAGCCGTTGTGAATTATGAATTACAGTAATGTATTTTGGTACAAACTTGAGGGAATATGTGCAGGCTCTCCAGGCCTCCAACTCTACAGACAGCTGCTCTATCTGCAATGGCACAGCCACCTCTCTCCTCTTCAGCAGCTGACTGAGGGAGAAAGATAAGAAAGAGAGAAAGACATTAATTGCGATATTTACACCATTAATTGAGTAACTTAATATACATCCAACAGGCAACGTACCTTGTGTATTCATACAGTGCTGGCACTATACTTGAATACTGGCTCCCAATGGCAAATAGTGCACCAATATACCCACAGAGAATAAGCAACTCATTGCGTTCTCTAGCCAAAGACAGAGAAAGAGAGAGATAGTGAGATGACCATAGAATGAAAGCTGCTATAAATGACATCAACAGGTCTTTTTGAGGGAAGGTCACTGACTTACTCACTACACTTTGGAAGAATAAGACGGTCTGTTCTGATGTAGCTCAGCAGGTCTAGGATGTGGTACACAGAGTCCACCGTCCAGTCAGGAGAGCTCAGCTGCTCTATTGAGGGGAGAGAGTCAGTAATCTATTGTTGGCTGAATTCTTTTCATCAAGGCATCAGTTGTGCATTCGGATAACACAATCTTGTGTTGTCATCATGAATTGTTTATTGTTTTATGTACTGTAGAAGGTCTACACTGTAAAAAGGAAACTAGGCAACCTTGAGGCAACCAGCTTTAGGACTTTTTAAGTATATTCAACTTATGGAAAAATGTTGCATCAACTTAATTAAAGTTGGTATAATATAATGTGTTCGAGAAATTCAAAACTAATAATGTTTTATTTTATTTTTTTGTACTTATGGGTCTAAGATTAAGACTAACATTACATAATAGTTATTATGAGAACTTTCTTAGTTTGTCTAACTTGTGTTTCAGTTTGTGTAATAAACTGAAAAGTTTTATAGAATCACTTATATAGACCAAAACAAGTTGTATATACTCACACGTCAAATGGAAGAAACTTCAATGAAGAGAACACTAATCACTCCAGTGGTGACTTGAACCTTAACACTTGCAACAAGTTAGTTGCTCATACTAAATTGCCTTTATTGCATTGCTTTTTAAAAGTAATGTCTAATTTTTCTACAGTCGATAGTCCAGTCAACCTTTAAAATAGAGTTTGATAAAATGTAAGTATGCAGTATGCTACACTAAGTATGCATAGTCTGTAAAACGAACATGTTCTGGAAAGTGCACTGTAATGAAATATAAAGTTGAATAAGTTAGACACAGATACATTTTCTCTGTCTCTAAGACACTCACCTTTGACATATGTGATCCCAATGGGAAGAGCTTTTTCTGGTTCTGGGCTCAGGAGGTAATATTTTACCGCTGGGAAGATTTCTCCCTCAGCATGTGCACTTTCAGCAAGTTCTTTACATTCCTCTAAAGTCGGTAGACCACACTGAAATTTTTTTTAAATGAATTATTATAAAATATTATAGTTAAATAAATGTCTGCCTTTGCAGAATATACAATTTTCACTTCAAATAATAAACACTATGGATTCTTGTTTGGTTTTTCACAATCAATGCATGAATTATTTTTACTGGGTTAATGGTGAACATTGGGGAGTATGAATGAAGTAGCTACCTTTTCGTGTAGGTCATTGATTTCGGCTGAGCTGCCAGGGTAGAAGGCACACAGTTTGGCTAACAATATCTCGTTATCAGGGATCATCTGAAGTAATCTGGCTGCAAGATCCCTATGGAGTAGAAGACCCAATGCAACATGAGTTAAGCACAGGGAAAAAGTGAACATGCCATTCATTCTGTGGAATACAAAAAGTGAGTTTTTTAAATATTTTAATGTAATATATTACAAACTAATCGAATATTATAAACTAAATGAGGGCTTTCAAGAAGCATCATAAAAATGAATACATACACTAGAATATATACACTACACATACACTGAAAGTGAATATATTCACTACCTATTGTTTAGGGGCAATACGATTTTATTTTATTTTTTTTATTTTTTTTGGCAAGGATGTAAATGCCCCAATCAGAAGTGACAGTACAGACTTTTACATGTTACAAAAATCTTACTTGATAAGAAATGTTGGATGAATGATCTTGGAAGGATTATATGACAATGTAGACTTCTGAAAATTCAGCTTTGCCATGACAAAAAAAAAAAATTAAAAGAAAAAACAAATAAATATATATAATAAAATATATATTTTAAGTTATTTAAAATCATAATAATATTTTGTTTTTAATGATTTTTACTTTATTTTATTTAATGTTTTGATCAAATAAATACAACCTTGGCCAGCATAAGAGACGTAATAAATAAAACATTTCACCAACCATTTTACCATTTTAAATGGTAGTGTATGATGACCGTGAAGAGCAATTTAAGATATTATTCACTGCTAATCATCAAAGACATTATATACTTCATTCTGCATTTCTTCTGAAGCTCAACAGTCCCTGTCCTCTTACACTTTTATTTTAAATTGAAAAATGTAAACAAAATACTGTCCGCTTTTTGCGTTCCATAAAAGAAAAAAGTCAGAGAGTTTAGGAACAACATGCTTGTAAGTAAATGATGACAGGAGGGATAACTATTCCTTTTAAAGTGCTACCTATGTATAAAGTATGTCAACAATTAGTTGTATTAAAAATGTGTAGTTACAGTTAAATGTGTAGTTTCAAGTTGAATGAAAACCTTATGGGGCATTGCAACTCAGTCAATGATTTATAGTGTTAAGAAAGATAATCTATTATGAATAAGCATTTAAGCATATAATGTACATGTAACAAAATCAAAACTGAGTGACACAAGGGGGACAGAGAAAATACCTGTATGCCACAGATGGAAAGCTAGAGAGAAATGGAAATGAAAAATGTAACAGGTGTGCAGTAGGGATGACTATCAGAATCATGTCAACACTTCTGTACATGATTTGTGTATCATTTCTGATGATAAGAAATAGGTTGCATTTAGAGGAAAGTGTGCAAACTATTTCAGAGGAAATATGATTTAATGTGGCATTTTGGGTCTTCTAAAGTTTTGAACAAAAACCTGCTTCCCTTTTTCAGACTTGACTTTAAGAAAAGATGCACTGATCTCACCGATCAGTTTTATTCTTACCAGGTGGCAGTGGTCATGTATTTCCTGGCCAAGAGCTCCAGAACGTAGTGGGTGGCTTTACTGGCTGATTCTCCCAGGACTGTGCCTACACACACTGCCAGCTCCAGCTCATTGCCTCTGATCAGAGATGCCATAGCCAGCTGACACAAGGAGATAAAAACACTATTTTATCCTAACCTAAACACTCATATAACACTGACCTAACATTTACTGCCAGCCAGTCAGATAAAGGTTCCTGTTTCATAACAACAGAAACAGAAATATTTGTCAGTTTAAGGGCAAATTTCACAAAACCATCAACTTAAAAAAAAAAACAACCGTCATCAACTTAAAAAAAAAAAATGTCAAAGGTAACAACAAATTTTACTTTCATAATATGAAATTCTACTTCAAATAAATGCAGTTCTTCGGATCAACAACACAACTGCTTTCAACATTGATAATAATAAGGAATGTTTCTTGAGCAGCAAATCAGCATATTAAAATTATTTCTGAAGGATCATGTGACACTGAAGACTGGAGTAATGGCTGCTGAAAATCCAACATTTACATTGCAGGAACATTAAAATAGAGAACATTTAGTACATTTATTTTACATCATTACGGACCCTAACCTTTGAAATGTAGTGTAAGTGTCTTTAAAATAATCTTAAATTGTCTCAGTAGGCTTTATCATATTTTTAGTTGTTTAATTATCTTAACACTGACATGATATTATTAGAAGTTGTCTGATTTTAAATATTGCTACAGGTGGTCAATACTATCTGTCAGTATTATGAGCTTACTTCTGCGGTGTCTACAGCTAGATGACAGCAAGCTGCTAACACAGCACGGCCATCTTGGAAATACCACTCTGCCAGCTCTTTACACACTCTGTGCAACATCCTGGACAAAGAAGGAGAGAGTGGATAAGAAAATAAGAGGTGAAATACTTTATTATGGCCTAAATTAAGTATAACGTACCCGCAGTATTTTTCTATGTTGTCATTGTCTGAGTTTGCAGCATGGTTTATTGATGTGATCTGAGGACCATGGATATTGCCTTCACAAGCACCCTGATGAAACAAAGCATGTTCTCATTAATAGTATAGCCTCATTCGTCATGACACTCAACACAGGGGTGCACAGTCTTACAACAACTGTAAAATGGGTACAAAGATAACAGTGCCCTGTACCTGAGCCACCAGCACAGCTTCTTTCAGCTGTCCTCTAGAGGTGAAGAAATTCACCAACTTTTTCACCTCACCAGTGGCGATGCAATACGGGATGACATCATCATTGCCTTCTTGCATAAGCTGGTCTGCTCTCCTGCATTAAGGAGTTAATGAATGGTAATTCATTCACAACAACTGATTTAAAAATACAAATGAGTATATGAGATACCTTTGCATTAGCTTTTTCCAGTATTTCATGGAGACACCAGGGGCCACAGAAAGAGCCTTCTCCCACTAAACACATAGAACATCATACATATAAAAATAAATAAATAAAAAATTAGTTCTGAAAGAAAAGTGTTGGACCATCCATTCTCATATATGAGAAAATGGTGCCAGTAAGATTTTTTTTTTTTTTTTTTTTAAAGAAATGAATACTTTTATTTGCACTAAATTGCATAAAACGACAGTAAACTATTTTTAATCTTATGAAAGGTTAATTTTTCAAATAAATGTTTTTCTATTAATCAAAGAATTCTGAGAAGTGTTTTCAACACTGATAATAAGAAATGTTTCTTAAACAGCAAATTATCATATTGAAACTATTTCTGCAGTTGAAATTGAAGACTGGAGTATTTACTGCTGAAAATTCAGATTTGTCACTTTTGATCTGTGTTTGACTATATTTTGAGTTGGGTTGGGTTTTGCATGTTTCTCGGTTTTGTTTCCCGTGTTTGATTTTGTTTCCTTGGTAATTCAGTGTGATTGATTTCATGTACATGTGTCTTGTTTCATTGATTAGTTTGCTATTATGTACATATATGTTTGTTCTGTTCATGGTCTGATCTTATCTGCGAATACCGGTTGCTCTGTTTGTGTCAAACGATGCCTGAGTATTCTGAGTGTTTTGCTTTGAGTTTGCTTTTAATAAATTAACTGCTGCGCATAGATCCTGCTCTTCTCATCTTTGCTGCAATCGACCATGACAAGCTTTGCCATCACAGGAATAAAGTACATTTTAAAATATATTAACACAGAAAAAAAAAGTAATATTAATTCACAATATTACTGTTTGTATTGTATTTTTAATCAAATAATGCAGCTGTGAGGAAGACAGCCTTGAAAGATTAAAAAAAAAAAAAAAATCTTACCGACCCCAAACTTTTGAATGGTAGTGTAAAAATATGAATTTATTAGGGCTGTCAGTTTACCATGTGTCTGATTAATTACATTAAAAAGACACTGAAATAACACATTAAGCATAATTAATCCATAATTAAATCCCGACCCATCAACAAATATTGATATGTTATTAAATAGATTACTTAAGCAGCATATTGATGTAATGAATTTAAAAAAATCATTTAATGGCTTTGAAATCTTTACCTCTCCCAGTTCCACCATAAGCTCACAGTATCTCTGGATTTGACCAAGTCTGATATGGATTTCTGCTGCATTCTTGAGCCTTTCCTCTTTACTAGGTGCTCCAATACCACCCCCAAACTTTGACATCTTTACTATAGTCAGCTCTTGTGCTTCAGACTACAGAAAAGACACATACAGTGAAACTGACAAGAACTTAATTTAAAATACTATCCACCTTATTCTTCACATAAAAATGGCCATTTGTAAATTTTATGGGTCTGGCTTCCGGTCTCATCTGCGTCCAGCTATTTTTAGCTGTACAAAACCGCTCGTTTTGCTGCTTGATACTGAAAATTGGTGTCTTACCATATTATCTTAGTGTATTATCTCAATTATGAACACAGTGGTTTGTAATGCAAACAGTTTTACCATTTACTGCGACTAATGAACCATTTAGGAATAAGGTGGATAGAAGTATTGGCAACATAATATTCACCAGAAGCTTGCAGGACTTCATTTTACATTTCAGTTGTGACACTATTCGAACGTTACATCACTATTTATACACTCACAGTTTTGAAGCGGACCAGATGTTTCATGTGCATGATGCCTTGTCCATAGTTCTGTGGAAGAAGACTATCATCCTGTCCGTTGATTACAGCAACCAGATCCCAAAGGTTATGACTCCCACCTGGTGGCTAAAAAGACAGAACAAATAACCTATTATTTAGACTCCAAAAAAGGCCCATGAGAGTTCTGTGTTGAGATTCACTCACTGAGAAACACTCAGAGAACCATCGGAGCTTCTTCATGCGCACGTCACTAGAGAGTTTATCCAGCTCCTGTTTGATATCTTTGGAAATTTTTCCACACAGGAGAGGAGGAGCTCCAGGGACCATAGCACGATCTACACTCAAGAAATACATATGTTTACAAAACCAACGCATACAGACTGTATATAATATGTGCATGTTTTTAACCTGTGTTGCCAATGATGTCATCCCAGCTGTGGTCAGTAAGGATGTTGACCACTAAGGGAGCAATTAGAGGAGTGAGTGACCAAAGTCTGACCGTAGAGTCTCTAGAGCAGGAAGCCATGGTGAACGGACGGCTAGGGTGACATGTCAGACCTGGGGATTTCATACGGTTGACAAGGCTGTATAAATAATGTATTATTACCTTGGAATGACACAAAATGATGTATGAGTGTTCCTATACTGTATGTATAATTCTACTAAAAGACAGTCCTTATTCAATGGTCTGCTTTTCCTGCCTCCATTAAAATAACTTAAATCAGTCAATTGTGTCTAGCTATCACAATGTTGTGTGTGGGTCAATTTGAACCCACACTTGATTTTCAAACTGCTGGAAATCATGGCTAAACTATTGATTTATTTTGAAATTTTGTGACTATTTCTCAGTTAGTGTCTAGAATGTGCATGTAAAGTTTAGAAACCAAAAAAGTTGTACTCTGTTTTTGAACACATAAAGTAAATAGTCTATGTGCAAAATTCATCCACAATGCATAAAATCATAATTTTGTCTGCAGCATATACATTTAATACCCTACCATAGACATCAGCTCCATGGTCATATACAGTGTCTAGACAGGTGCCGTCTCTGGTGTCCCAGACACGGATGGTGTAGTCCCAGCTCCCTGAGGTCAAAAGGTACGGCACCTCTGTGTTCCACATGAGACCCCGCACTGGAGCTGTATGGCCACTCAGCACGTTAATGCAGGCATCTTGGGTATAATCCCAGATACGAACAGTCCTAGTCGACATGCACACAGAAATGCATCCATTTAGGAAGTTTAAGGTGCTCTCAGGAGTTTTTGGTTTATGCTGTTTTGAACAATGTCACTGATGTGAATACAACATCACATACAAATTCTCTTGTATGTGTAGAAATATTGTAGAAATGCTCCATTCACAGTCAGCATTGATTCATTTATTCCAAGTTTCTAATAGCTGGATGCTAAAAATAGGATGATTTACATGGCAGTTCCTTTCAGGCTTCATAAGCTAATTATATGGGTACCATTTGTTGCACCCCTAAATTAAATAGTGAAATACTAGGTTTTATTAGCATTACAATTTAAAGACAATAAGGCCATAAATATTTTCTTTTTTCCACATTTCAGCAAAAACTGTAAACCAAAGCTGTTTTATTTAACGATCAATTTTGATAAATAATTCATTTAGTTATACTATTTTTTTATTTTATTTTATTTTTAATTATAATATTTTAGTTAATTATACTAATTGTTTTCTATTTTTAATATTTTTGTATGTAATTTATTCATGTGATATCAAAGCTGAATTTTCAGCAGATAATACTCCAGTCGTCACTGTCACATGATCCTTCAGAAATCATTGTAACTAACAGGATGATTTGCTGCTCAAAAAAACATTTCCTATTATACTCAAAGTTGAAAATGGTTGTGCTCAATATTTTTGTGGAAAATGTCAAAAGAATAAATTATTTTTTGTAATAATGTAAAAGTGTTTACTGTCACTTTTGATCAATTTGATATGCCCTTGCTGAATAAAAGTACTAATTTCTTAAAAAAAAATGTACTGACCCAGTGTGTAGTGTAGCCTATATTAGAGTGCAAATGAAGATTTAATTGAACTATTACCCATCATCTGAGCCGCTGCACAGTATGCCCTCTCTGAGAGGTGACCAACGCACATGGAATACTTTGGCCGTGTGACCTGTAAAGACTTTTAGTGGCTGGTCTGAACTGGTGGCCAAGTAATAGACTCGAACATTCTTGTCTTCACAGCCAGTGGCAATCATATCTCTGTGTGAGTGCGAGAGAGAGAGTGAGAGAGAGACAGACACACAGTGTATTATAATTGTGATAACAAGAGAAAATAATACTGGTAAAAAGTTCTGACATCTGTGTATGTATTTGATTAATACACATACTTGTTATTTTGACTCCAGTCACAGCCAAACACTGCTGCTGGATGTTTATATTTGTGCAACACTTTGCCATCAAGGGTTCGAATTATGCTGAAATCAATAAAAAAAAAAAGTCAGAATGTCATGTCAGTGAGGATAATATGACTTCATAGCATTTATGAACTAAGTGGAAACTTGAGAGAATGTTATTCAAAAGGTAAACAGACTCACCAAAATCCATCTCCACTGCATGTGGCTATTCTTTTGGAATCTTTATGGCTCCAAGCAACACAGAAAATACCATTCTTCCCGTGCTGCAACACAATTGCAGTCAAAATAAAGACCAAAATCAAAAGATCAAAATTAAAACAACAATAGAAATTTAAATAAATTCTCATAAAATCTAATTTAGAGTTATCCATTTTGAATAATTAGTAACTGTGAGAATTCTGGATACATCAAAATCAATAAAAAAGTTCAGTGCTTGCCTCATTAAATCTTGTGATCATTTTTCCCTTTTTCACATCCCAAATGAAGGCGCCATTCCTTGATGTGGCTCCTGCTATGCAGTTCAAATCTCCTTCGGGTTACAGTGAAAAACAGAAAAGAAGAAATAAGTTTACTGAATAGCCACAAAAAACAAAACCTGTCTGAAACTTCAGTGATAACATGGTCTGTTCTAATATTGTCTATCATTCTTACCAGGTGCCCATGACAGAGAATAAACCACTCCCTCATTGCCCGGAGATGTGTACACAGCAGTTAATGTGTTTATATCCCAGACTTTTATCGTCCCATCAAATGAAGCTGTAGCTAGAAGGTTTGGATCATCTGGCTTGAATTTGCAGTCAAAAATAGTTTCAACATGGCCCTGCGACAAAAAGAATGTCTTATATTTGTATAATCATTATGATGGAATTCTTGCCAGTGTTGTTATTGTTAGCTAAAACTCAAATCATTAAAAATTGTGTTCATTAATTGAAATTAAGATGAAATAAAATATAAATATTAGATGAAAAACATGAAATGTTGACAATTTAAAATGTTGCCTTGGAAACGAACTGAAATAAAAATCAATTTAAGTTAAAGCAAAATTTCTAAAACTAAAACAAAATTAAATGAAAGCTAAATGTAAATATAAAAAAACAAATTAATAAAACACAAAATTACCCAAATTTAAACTAAAATTAAAATGAAAGCCAAAAATATAAAAATAAATGCTAATTAATAATATTTAAAAAAATATATGATAACTAATATAATAGTAAATAAACAATAATAAATTAACACTTCTGGTTCTGATTATTATTCTGATTCGCTGACAAACTTGAAACTGAATTGAAATACAGTAAAAATATGTGGTCATGTATGTGACAGTTAAAATGTGAGTCAGACACAGGATGCTTAATCAGTGGCGCAAGGAAGTAGTTCTGCACATGTCCTGAAATAACCATCAGTACATGTGATATTAGTGCTATAAACAAAACAACTGTGTTCAGACTGATGACTTATTGAAAATGAATGCAGGACCACTTCAGAAAATTAATGCACACCCGAGGTCTGCACATTTTGCTTTGTGTTGTGGGCGCATTATCACCTCAGGTGTGCATTAATTTATGACAATTCAGTGGTCAATTATTCCTTACTTAACCATGGGGTGAAAAGGTTTTGTTGCATTTTCTTTGTCATTAATAAGAATCAAGGCAACTAAAAGAGCTGTTTGTTGAAAAAATAAAATGTATATTTGCTGAATTGATCAGGTGAACTTTAAAATCGCTAGGACTGAAGGGTACCTCTTCAACAGCAAGATGACTAATATAAAAACATAATTTTAAGCTTTAGGTGCTTGCATCAATGCATTTACTGTTTAATTACAATGCAACCTAAAAAAAAAAAAAACTGTTTTTTTAAGTGTAGGGTACTTTCATGATATTAAATATAGAAACTGTAATAATATTTTCAAGGTTTTTCAATATATGTTAACCCACAGGTAACATCATGTCACATTTCCTACCAGATCCCGCAGGAAGTCCCACTTTTTGGTGCCCATATCATACAATCCAACCCCCCCATCCATGAAACAGCAGACAGCGTGGCCAGGTGGGAGGGAGAAGGCCTGGTTCTGTGAAAGAGTAGGTGGAGGCACAGCCTCACTAGTGGAGGAGGTGTAGTGATTCTTGGAAGGGGAATTCGTACTAAAGGCTAAAAGAGAGATGACAACACTGACTATGTTTACATGTGCACCAATAATCAGCTTATTTCAAATAATCAGAGTAAGGACTTAATCACATTAAGGGGTTTACATGACATTAGCAAACCTCTTCACTCCCGTTTACATGCAATTTACATTATTCTGATTATTTACTAAGAATTGTGGTTATTTTGGTAAAATCACATACAGTAGGTGTGTTACTGGCCACTGTTTTAACCTACTTAAGTAAAATGCAAAACACATTTCTATGGACATAATGAATGGTTATTTGGCACTGTGATGAAGATTAAATGTGATAGCAATGCCAATACCAGAGTATAGTGATTTGGAGTGGAGGGAAAACTTCTGAAACTCCGACATGGAGTTCATTCATGGAGTTGTGTGAACAACACAAACCATCTGTGTACATCCAAGAATGTGCTCTTTGGTCAAAGCGGAAATAAATGTTTACATACCTGTTTATTGTGATTAAAATCTGCATACACCACATATTTTACTATGATTACGGTTACTGTGACTATGAGCGTATTTGCATAAATTTGATCGAAGTATTGTTTTTTTCTCATTATAATCCATTAAGAAGGTGCATGTAAACATAGATTATTGTGATGAGGTACTCAAACACAGTATACAGAAGTGATAAATGGTAAACATGAAAACACGTACATTTCTTCGCTGGTGGGGAATTTAAAACATGAAGTGCATGGAAGCCGGTTTTCTTCAGTTTGAAGTTATCCAGAGGTGTCGCTCTTGATACGTTCCATATTCTCAGCACGCCAACTTGAGAATCTTGAGAATTCAATTGAATAAAATAAGCATTTTTAGTGATGCAGCTATGCAAATATATTATTAAGTGTTCCATTTCAAACTACTCCCCTTCTGTTTTAAGTTAAAATGTAAATGTAATTAATAATTAAATGAGACTTCTAAACTCAGATCAAAGCTGGCCTCTTAAACTAAAAACTACTATTTCCCACTGGCCCTTCTGTGCATATTTATCTTACCCCCTGTGATAAACATGCCAGGGGCACTGGGCACCCAGGCCAGGCATTGCACAGAGGCAGCAGCACTGGGGAAACAAAAGGTTGTGATGCAGGATAGAGATTCAGAGTCCAGCAGTCTGATGCCATTGTGCATGTTGGCCACCAGCAGGTAGTCTGTGCTGAGAGGGTCCCACTCTAGAGCTGTGACGGGGTCCTCTTCATCTGTGCCTTCTAATGACTCGGGACGCAGTACATGCTTCTGATTCTTTGAGCCTAAAGTAATATAATTAAAAGAACTGCAAGTTATTTTGCATGTTAGTCTTGTGCACATTGCAGTATGTTGATGTCACGTTAGATTTTAGTATTTTGTAATAAACAGATTCAGCCAAAAATGAAAATTCTGTCCATTTAATCATCCTCATGTTAGTCCAAACCTGTATGACTTTCTTTCTTCCTCTGTGGCTACCTCCGAAATTGCATAGTAGATACAACATTCGGTTTAAAACTTACTTTGTGACCACAAAAAAAGTATGTTCTATATAGAATGAATGCAATACTATACTATCCTCTATGCTGTCACTGTCATGTGACCTATGGCATGTCGCCTCACTGCCATTCACAAATCCTCTGTCATGGCCTCATGGAATAGTAAAGTGTCCACTGGATGCTCACTTTTGAATCTATATGAATTCGGACATACTATATATAGTATTAAGTTGGCATATTCACACAGGGTCCCCAACAAAATTGTTTGGTCACCAACAAAATTATTTGGTTACCAACATTCTTTAAAATACTTTATTTTGTGCTCCACAGAAGAAAGAATCACATAAAGGTTTGGAACAACATGTTTTTAGTATTAACAAACATGAACCAACAAGAGCAGTCATGCTACCTGGTTGAAAGATGGACAGACTTCCATCAGTGTGTCCAAATACCACTTTTCCCTTCTTCAGTGAATGCCAGCGGAATAGGCAGATATCCGAGAGGAAACTGTGAGCCTCCTTGTGCACAGCGACTCCTGAGTCTGGCCCAGAGATGGTCCATATATACAGAGGACCCCGGTGGGATACGAACGCAACGCTATCACCTGCATTCCAGCACCAGCTTAGAGAAGCTGGGATACCTGAAAAACACCCGTTTAGGCAAGTTTAAGACCTCACATAAATCAATCACAAACAGAAACAGTTTTTTTTTGTGATGTCTTGGAGGACACATGCTGTCAGGTGGAATATGTGCCGTGAGGTGGTCTGCATTTCTTTGGATACTACTGTAAGTGTGTCGGTACCTTTCGTGTTGTCAAGCCGTGTAACTGCCTTTTGCTCAGCTACATTCCAGATGATGAGCAGGTTATCAGCGCTAGCACTGGCAAACACCTCAGGGTTTTGTGGACACCACGATATAGCTGTGATTGTCTTCTTGTGTTCAGACATGATTGCTCGCAGCTTAAACTCATTATATCTGTGATCAAGCTAGAAAGACAGACTTCAATCAATACCACTCAAAAAAAAAAATCCTGAATTCAAAAATCAAAAGTCAAATTAGACTATAATTGTAGGTTGTTAAAAGGTTCACCCAAAAATGAAAATTCAAATAAGAATATTTGTAATGGAACGTGAGAGATTTCTGTCCCTCCATTAAAAGTTAATTCCACCAAAACTTCAAAATGTTCATAAAGGCATTGTAAAAGTCATTCATATGAATTGAGAGGTTTGATCCCTTAGTTTATCGAAAAAAACACAATTGCTTTATACTGTATGAAGTAATATATATGATTAATTTAGGTTTTAATTCACATATAAACACTGATCAATGCACATAAATAAAGCACATCAAATATGGTAAAAGAAAGGTCAACCATACTTGCTTGACGCTCAATAACAGACCATGGTTCTCGCGTGTCAAGCAAACATGTTTGAGCTTCCTTATACCATATTATATGTGCTCTATGTATATGCCTTGATCAGTGTTTATTATTCTTATTAAAACTCTCAGGTTGCATTAAAAATAGCTTAATTTGAGTTTTGAAGATGAGCAAAAGCCTTATGGGTTTGGAACGACATGAGGGTGAGTAAATGACTGAATTTTCATTTTTGGGTGAAGAAAGAGCAATTTTCTTCAATAAAAGTCTATGGTTTACATCAGTTCACATTCCAATAGTTTGCACTTACTTGGTACACATATATGGCAAGTGTGGCACAATACGCAAACCTGTCCCCACTGGCAGCACACACATCTTTGTTCCAGGGCTGGCATCCAGCAGCCAACAGGCCAACCTGCTTCACCTGAGACATCTTTACCTGGACGAAGAGATGCCAGTAACACCAATGAAGATCTGTGACATGTCCATTGGTCTCAGCAATCAAATAAAAAACACAAGTGTGGGGTTGCAAAAACAGACATTAAAGTTAGGGACTCCAAAATAGTTGATTCCCCAATTCTGAATAGTCGGTGTCAGGGTCAGGGTCAACTCCAGCACGGGAATCAACCCTTGTTTTTGACTCTGTTGCTCTGTCTGAAATCGCTCACTTGTTCACTCATTACCTATATAGTGCATGACAGTTGAGTGCACTAGGCTATATCAGGAAAGAGTGAACAAAATGAAGCGAGGAATTCGTACACTGACATAGTAGAGAGCTGAAGCAACAACATTAGCACATACTTTTATCCTACTTTGCATTGTAATTATACAAACCGCTGTCACATATCACTGATGTTATATTAAAGGAATAAATATTAATTTGGGCATTTAACACCATCAGCTCTGACCATTATAAAGAGATTAATTCAGCAAAGAATACGTCCCTATGTTCAAATAACTCGATCCTCTGGTGATGTATGCTGGACTTCTCCAATCATTAAGCCCTTCCAATCCAATCAACAACCAATGAATAGAACCAAGTCCCCGCCCTACATTTTTTTTCTGTTTGGATAATCCATTTCACTCAGATGTATATCACAATAAGGAAGAAAAGATCTGTCACTACTACCATTACGTAGCAAAATAACATTAATCTGACTGTAATATTTAAACAGCAGCTCACAATAAGCTACATTTTAAGACTGAAAAAACGAAATGATTTGTAATTGTGTGAAATCGTCAGACCTAATAATACCAGACCTCACTCTGTTGCTCCTAAGCTCCATTTGGGCCCATTCGTGTTCAACTTTCACATGCATGTCTCAAGACACCTGCAGTCTGTTCAATTCCTCTTGATCTGCGTCTAGCTGTTTTTGAACGCAAGTGCACATCTTGTGAGAGCGGCCGCTTAGGGTGACACTGGTGAAAACAACCCTCATCACTGTCTCTGTCATTCCCCTTTCTCTTCTTTACATTTGAAGGGATAAAGCTATACCAGAAAAACCATCACGCAGCTCCTACCTTTGGTTCATTGTGATATCTGCTGAACCAGCACAGGCTTTCCATGTCTGCTATCGTCTCGCCTTGACAGAAGCAAAGCTGAATGGGGCTCTGCGTTAGCGACTACAAGAAAAAGAGCCGCTTCAATAGTCTGTGTGCGACTGTTGCCCACAGCGCGAGTGCATGTGTATGGAGAAATGGGGGTAGAGGAATAGAGGAAGAGAACATGCTCATTGACTGGTGCAGGCTGCTCGTGTGGGAGAGGTGGCTGGAGACGAGAGCGACGGAACAGCTCCCGCCGGTAGCCAGGCAACAGCAAGATCCCTTCATTTAAACTCCCTCACTTACCCCCTCCCTGACATACGAGCAACCACAAACCTCATCTCACCCCTGCGCAGCCTTCTTGAAGGTGTTTATTCTTTTGCTCGTCATGATTAACACGCTCCTCTAAACTGTCCAGTATGACACGTACATGTAACACATGCACAAACTCACACAGCCCACAGTGCACACACAGCAGGGCATTTTGTTCCAAATGACATAAAAAATAAGCCCAATTGAAACTATTTTAAAGGGCTTCCATTTAAACCAAAATGCAAATGTCAAAATGGCCTCTCTTAAAGGGATACTTCACCCCAAAATGAAAATTTTGTCATTAATCACTTACCCCCATGTCGTTCCAAACCCCTAAAAGCTTTGTTCATCTTCGGAACACAATTTAAGATATTATGGATGAAAACCGGGAGGCTTGTGACTGACAAATTGACTGCTAAGTAAATTACACTGTCAAGGTCCAGAAAAGTATGACCAAAATATCTTAAATTGTGTTCCGAAGATGAACAAAGCTTTTAGGGGTTTGGAACGACATGGGGGTAAGTAATTAATGACAAAATTTTCATTTTGGGGTGGAGTATGCCTTTAAGTGGCTTGTTTTGACAGGCGTAATTTTTTTGAAGTTGTAATTACAAGTTCAAGTGCTTTGTCGTAAATGTACAGCTTCCTGTCTGTGGTCAAACATACATAAGCCGCTCTAGTGTATAATTTCACTGCGCTATCTAGATAGGAAGCTTGCTGTTGATTCTGGAATCAAATACATGTTATTTATGCTGTGTATAAAACATGCAATATGCATGTATTGGTTATTTGTAAGTGTAAATATGCAAGCCTTCAAAGGGATAGTTCACCCAAAAATTAAAATAACCCCATGATTTACTCACCCTCAAGCTATCCTAGGTGTATATGACTTTCTTCTTTTAGACGAATACAATCGGAGTTATATTAAAAAAGTATATTAAAAAAGTGACAAATGTGGAAGTGCAGAGGAGAGAGCAAAACAAAACACCGGTCGCGAATTAGAAGTACAAAAAAAAAAAAAATTTTGAGGATTTCGATATAAGCCAAGAGGAGACTGGTTTTCCTTTGCTGTAGACAAAACTTGGTTCTCGCGAGACTAGAATATTCTCACCGGAGCTTATGCTATGTCTACGTCCTTCGTCATCCGCTGAAACGCCACCCTCTCGTGAACACGCGTACGACACTTAGCGGAAGCTAGAGATTACAGTTTATAAAGTTGTACATATGGATATTTTTCTTACACAAATGCATCAGAAGGCCTTTATTAACCCCTCAGAGCCGTGTGGAGCACTTTTTATGATGATGGATGCACTTTTTTGGGCTTCAAAATCTCGACCCCCATTCACTGCCATTATAAAGCTTGGAAGAGCCAGGACATTTTTTAATATAACTCCGATTGTATTCGTCTGAAAGAAGAAAGTCATATACACCTAGGATGGATTGAGGATGAGTTAATCATGGGGTAATTTTAATTTTTGGGTGAACTATCCCTTTAAGGTCAAGACAAGGCAATGTAGCTGTCGTGGTAAAAATAAATAAAATTACCAGTCACTACAGCAATCGCTCTTCACTCCGCCAAGTTTAAAATGTATAGACTGCCAAAGTTCTCCAAGTTTCCCAGTCATAAATATGACTTTAGAGGCCGTACATGTGCAATTTCTGATTTGGAAACTATGATAATTCAGATAGCATGTGAAGGCAGCAATAATGAGATGTCTGAGAGACAGGAGATCAAATAATGGGTGATCTTTGAGAAGGTGTTTGTGTGTTCGTCTATGACTCTGACCTCAGGCCTCCAAATGCCACAGAGATCGTGATCAGCAGAAGTTTGGCTCTGTTAGAGATGTCACCCCCTCAACACCTCCTACCCCTTCGGCTGGGCTGCGGGGGAGAGCGTGAGTGAAATGCAGATGGAGCAAAGCACACACAGAGGGAGAGCAAGAGATAGGCCAATCATGAAACCGTTTCCTTGGTGATGAAGACTTTAACTCCAAGAGGCGGTTGAGATGAAGTGGCAGGAGCTCTGCTGGAGAGGGCGAGAGTGCCGGCCAGAATCAAACATCCTACACCTAGGTAACACATGCACCGTATCGACGTACAGCCTACGTTTGCTCATACACCACCTACATAAGCTTGTCGCGTCGACTCGCACGCTTCCGTGAGTAACTTTTGTGAGTCACACATGGCCCATTCATCTACACTGAAAAACATTTAAAACATCACAAGCATTTTAAAAATACAAAAAATAATCTTCTATATAAAATTTCTGACATAATAACCACAAAAGTAGAGTCCTTGAGAAAATTGCTTCATGGCAATTTCTTTCCCAGACAATGTATTTCCATACAAATAGCACTGAAATGAGATCTGTAATAACATTTGCATAATTTAGATAGCTCGGTAAGTACCTCTCTTTCATCAAGAACGTAGGAATACCTACATGCTTATCTTTGTTTACTTCTGCCTGAGCACAAATCTAAAGAGATCAGGGCACATGCAAGAGCTGGAACTGAACAGACAGACTACTGCATAAATGAAGCAAACATTGTTTTTTTTGTTTTTTTAAATAAAGCACTGGAGCCTGTTCTCTGAAGAATTTGCTTTCTATGATATTGGGACAATACTGTGACCACAGAAATCACATTGCATGCCACAGATAGCCGTTAATTCAATGCAAGACTGAAACAGATACGTCCATTATCCTACCCTCCATATAAATCTATAAATAGACCACAATGTCCAGGCTATTATTGTGTGACAGTAAAACAAAGAACTCAAAAACTCAAAAAAATGTCTGCAGGTTAGAGATTGTCACTCTCGCCCCAACTACAGATCCATTTGTTAGAATGAAAGTTTTCAAATATGTTAACATTTTTATTTAATTTTATACATATGAGTTATAAAGTATATGATATGATGAAAAAATATACAAAAATGTCCCAATATTTATTTAATATATTGAACAAATTATTTTAAATATTTTAGCATAAAATATTTGTTATATCTTGGCTACATCTTGGGGCAATACAATATGTTTTTTTTTTTTTTTTTACTCAAATATTGATCTTGCAAGTATTTGTCTGTTACTGAAATACATGTGCAACAATAACCGTAAGCAAAGTGAAAATTTGACATCTATAAATTTATGTGACAGCTTCAAGGATGCGCATTAGCTACATACAACTTTTTTTTTTAAAATAATTGTGTATGTTCTAGTTCAAAAAGCATTCAAAAGGTTGCAGATTTATGTAGCTAATGAGAGTCCCAGAAGGTGTCACATATATTTGGAGACTTGAGATTTTCATTTACTTACAACTAGCTTTAAGACATTACCAGCAATGTTCTCATAGATCAGACATAGCACCAAACAGGTGTTTAGGAAAGTACTGTCGCTTTTTTTTTTTTTTTTTTGCTATTGAGTGTTTTAGCAGAAAATAACATCAAAAGGGCCTATAGCCCTGCTACCCTAACATGAAAAAGATAGAAGAGAATAGCAGCCATGTCTCTCATTGTCTGCAGCACCAAAACAAAAGCACCAAAGCTTTTCATAAAACAGCACATGCAGCTGAAGCTCATTTCTGACTTGAATAAACTTTATAGAAATGAAAATGTTTACATTTAGAAGGTAAATAAATCAATAAATGCATACTGCTTGAAGAAAGTGATCATATTACATTATGTTTTGTTTAAATGGATGCATATTTTGATGGTGAAACAATTTTCACTCAGAAACTTCTAGTAAATTACGCAAATAATTACAAAGAAATGCTAGGTAACATTAAATTGAATGTGAAATATTCAAAATACAAAGACTGAAATAGCATTTTCTTGTAAAACACTCCAATAATCTTTGTTTTATTTGCAACTTTGAAAAAAAATAGAGTATTAACAATGCAAATGTTTGTCTTATGTATCCTGACCATTATTACAATTGATTTACTTTTTTTTTAAGTATATTCAGCCACACAAATACAGACCCAATACATACAAATATTTTTTCCCCCCAAAACTGAAATGTTAACACGTTAACTACAAAAACATGACATTAATAGAGATTTTATTCATAAAAAATGATGTACTGTCTTGACAGCCCTAACCATTTTACAGTACTTACAATATTATAGTCATAATTTCTGTTTTACTGGATTTAACGCAAAAACAAAGCAAAACTGAACCAATGTCATGCTATTGCTATGAGAAACTTACTACATTAAGTACTGGCACACAATCCTAGTCTCTCTACATGGGGCCTAAAGAGGATAAAAAGATTGACAACCAAAAGAAACATTGGGCATTCTGCATATCTAATCTTTTTCTAGTAATGAGGATCTTCACTCAGCATTATGAATAGGCTAGTTTTTCCCCCCAAATAAACTCTGAACAACACCGTCTTCCCCATTTTCTCTTTATAATCAAATACTCATCACCCTAACCACATGTGCCACGTCTTCAATTACTTAATCTGTAAATCTTTTTCCGCTAAACACCCCATAGAGACTAGGATCTAAGATTCCCCAGGGACAGTATAAACGCTGCTGAATCTGACTGTGATTGCATCAAGCAGTTCTCCTATATAAAAAGATGGCACACTTTCCTACCTTAAAATAAAGTGACTCGCACGGCCTATGTCAAAAACCACACGTAAATAGACATGCTAACTATTCTAACATGAATCGTGCATGAGGTCTCATGTGTCAGGTGGATATCTGTGATGATCTGCATGGCTGCATGTCCAATTTTACCTGTCTCAAGAAGCGCTGGCCATTAGTCCTGCTTGTCTACACATCTTGGCAAGAGAAAGCTGATTATGTATCTCATTTCTCACTGTGTTTAATCTGCCCAGCACTGTCTGCTCAGATGCTCAAACTCATAATGAAATCTGTGATGAGGCTCTGATATGCATTAGCAGACCTCTATCAGCACTAATAGAGCCTCTGGTGCATTCCCTCAATCACAGTTCAACTGGAGTTCTTCCAAATCACCTTCAGAAAAGTTACAGCACATTAATTAATCAGAATATACTACTGCCTTTGCAGCTTTGTAACTGACAAATCTCTGTAAATGTATTTCAACAGGAACCCTCTCAAAAAGGACATGAAACACAATTGTATGTCCTTTACAGTGCTATTGTTTTACTTCTTGCTTTCTTTCTGTCTTTCTTTTTTCACAGCAACAATTATGGGCAATGCTGGTCACGGTCCGGTCCATATGAGCAGGGCTGGCAAAGTAGTTTTTTTAAAAAGCGCAGCGCATGTATCCAAACGTCTCGTTTTGAGGAAATTAAGCGAATACACTCGAACATTGTGTTGAAAACAGAAGTGAAACATGTGAACACAAATAATGAAGATCGCTTACCTCTCTCTGTGTCAGTGGACAGCGACCTGGTGCTGAGATTAGGTGTATCGCTGACGGACAAACACTTGGTTTATGTAGATTGTTAACGCTGCTTCCGATTCATTGCGACGATTGGTCAATTCGAAACATGACGTCACACATTGTCCCAGTTTTTGAATGCTGATTGGTCATTTGCCTGATAAATCAACGCAAATCATAGCCCAAATCCATGTAATCTTCACTCGGGGAGGTGTGCTCAGGTGCCCGCGCTTTGCTTTCTTGTATTTGTAGTCCAAACGGCTGGCCATCTCTTGTTGAAAACACTAAGGAATTGTAACAATGTGCAGTTTGGCAACCGTTCATTCAGATTGATTGCTTGTGGCTAACATATCCGACTGTGAAGGCTGCGTAGGGAGAGAATACGATGCATTATTTATCCGGCAGTCTTTTCACACAGAGATTCCGTTTCATTAGCGGACCTTCACCCCTCGCTTGCTGCATATCACATTGGCAATTTTAACAGATAGCGGTTAACAGATTACGGTTTTGCATAAAGAACATATCTGCTTGTGGTCGGGTATAAAAACGTGTAATCGTTATTTACTGTAGATAAAATACAATGTGTAAATATAAAGAGAGGATTATTCATGTATTCATCACATTTAAAGTGCAACTCCTCTATACTACCAGCAGAGGGCACTGCTAACCTAACTCATATCATTTTGTGAACCATGGCACTCCACAGAAGGGTGTGTTCGGAGTAAATACTGAATATGAAGCAGGTATTGTCGAATAAAATGCAGAAAAATGAAACGTTACACCTTAGTACCTGCTTCCCACGGCCATGAAAAACCCGGAATTATCATTTGGAAAATTTGTGAACAATAATGAAATCATACAAATGTCATGGAAATTTCTATAGTAAGTATTTTCAAATTATGCTCATATCTATATATTTAATTGACGAGCTTGTTACCACGACAAAATGTGGACGACCTCCCCGCCATGGTGAAACTGCAAACTGCCGCCAAACCGTTGAATTTCGCTCATTAGCTTGTTTCAGGAAAATAAATATGGAACTACACGCGCGCACACACACACACATACGCGTGTATATATATGTAGTTAATTAGGCTATCTCTTCGCACACTTTATTGATGCAAGATAATATATGTATTTATTTATTTAGTCATTTGGTTTCCTCTTCCGTGTAATCCAGCAATAAAACGGCATTATTATTATTATTATTATTATTATCATTTTAATATTGTTATACCATTTCATTAATATATTATTTATTAATATATTTAAAAGATTCCATAAACGAAGTAATATTATTTATAAAACAGAAAAATATAATAATAATAAATTAGCTTTTACATGCTAAAATGTATTTTTAGTTCATGAAATTTATCAAACAACTTGTCATTAATACGTTTTCTCCGCCCGTTAGTGATTGTGACGTCACCTCATTAATATACTGACGGTCGCGCTACCAGCCTTCAGTGTCAAACTCTTGAACTGTGGACTTTTTCAGCGTTGTCAAGCTTAGTCTCAAACATGGGTAAGTCATTGCTTTGTCGTTTTAAGTGAGGTCGAGAATACGACTTTGAAAAGTGTGTGTGAAATGCAAGTACGACCACTAAGTAGAGAGAATGAATGTTTGTTTCTGCGCTATGTGATTGAACTGTTTTGATTCAACAAGTTCCCACTTACTGAGAGAAAGAGCTGAGAGTTTTTATTAAGTAAACTTAAATATATTAAAGGATTAGCTCACAGAACAATGTAGTGTCTGTAACAACTTACCTACTCTCATGTTGTTCCAAACCTGTATAACTTTCTCTCACAAAAGATGTTAGGAAGAATGACAGCTTCAGTCACCATTCATTTTCATTGCATCTTTTCTCCATGCATTTAAAGTGAATGGTGACTGTCATTCTAACATCTCCTGTTGTGCTCCACAGTAGAAAAATGTGGCGTTGAAACAAGTAAATGATGATGATAGAATTTTCATTTTAGGCAAACTATTACTTTTCAGAAAAGGAAAGAGGTAACACAGCATTGTTAGGAAGATCATATTAGTGTTGTCTCCCTTTCAGTTTGCAGTTGAATACGTAAGCAGTGTATCTGGTATACTGTCCGTAAGCAAACATGCCTTTCTCTGTTGATACCGATTTAAGTAGGCTGGTAAATTGCTCAAGCTCATAATCAGATTATAGTGATTGTACCTGGTGCAGATAATAAGAACCAACTGTGCCTTTTAATGTCATTCAGACATTGAGTTTGCAGCAACATATTTCAAACTACTTCCAAATAGTTGACAGACAAGTGTTCGCAACTCACTGTGACAAGATGTTTTCCAGTAACTGGGAAAACCTGAGGTCCCAACATCCTGTTGTTTTTCCCCCCTTCAGAAGCTATGCAAACATGACAGAGGAATGTCAGGAAAACTCATCTAAAAATACAGGAAATGTTCACATCAGCTATGGAACAGCTGGAAGAAGAGGTGCAGAAGTTCATGGTTACCTCACTAATCAAATGCACCTTGTGCGTAATGTGCAGCACTACTGACCACCTGCTACAGAATCAATCACAGCTTTTTAAATCCCTTAGACCTGCTTCAGAGCACAAATTGAATGGATTCTTTCTAGGCACAAAACAGTTTGTTCTTATTATGTGTATTTTAGATCTGGGTCTTGGCATCTGAAAGGCACTGCTGTTCTGTGGTTCTCACTCCATGCTCTGTTTACCAATTATAGTTGGAATATGAAAAATGACAACACCCATTTGTGCTAAAGAAAGACAGACTTTGTTGAAGCTCTCATTCATGGTGCCTGCTGATGGTCTGTCCCCTCTGTATTCTGTCTAATTTATGCACGGAGTCACATGAGGGATAAATAGCCACATTATGTCTCTCTGTTAGCCGCCTCCAAACATTCTCCTCTTGTATGGGGGGCCTTTGATAATCCTGACAAGCGCCTCTGTTTTTGTGAGACCGCCCTCCCCTCCCACCATCCCGTTCTCGCTCTTCTTTCACTGGCTGTTGGTCGGTCTAATGAGCAGAACATGGGTTTGGGTTTATGGGGTTCAGGGACTTAAACCTGGAATGCTGTCTCCTAGGCCACAGCCGTGTCCTACTACAAATGTCCAGTTAAAAGGTCAGCCAGTGCCTTTGGCGTGTGTATGCGTTTCTGTGTGAGGGTACAAGTGCAACGTGTGCCACAGCCAGATTGATATCTGTTAAAAGGAGGAAATAGCAGATACCCAAGTCTGTATTTTTGCCCATATGGTAATGAAGTGGGAGCTCCATATGTTGTGAATGTATATCGTCTGCATGACGCAGCTGTTCAGTTGCTGTGGCGAAACACTGAAACAGTGCTGTGACAGAAGTGAAGGAATAATATTATTCAAAAAATACATAAATAATTCATACAGTGACTTGAATACATCTTTTCTCAAAGAATGAAATGTAAATCTTATAGTTTGTCATAGTCTTTTATTATTATTTCTTAAAACATAGAAGATGTTTTAAGAAACATTATTTCCCCCCCATAAAACAGGAAATAATGTAATTGAGAGAAGACCCCAGCAGACCCTCATGTCTGTTTGTCAAGAGACTTCCCAAAAGCTTAATGGCATTTATGAATTAATAATTCAGGAATAATTCATATTTTAAATAATACTTTTTACGTTGAAAATATATTTTAAAAACTTTTCCCCTAAAAAGAATTAAGATTTATTCAATGTGTAAGGAAAATATGTTTCATTTTACTTCATAGTTACACCACATAACATTTTGAGACATTACATTTAAACTTTTCTTAAAAATGTTTGAACCAACATGAATACATTCTTAAGAACTTGTAAAAAAATTTTTTTAATTGTCTTTATTGTGGACACATATGTAATTGACCCAATTAATTGGAGCAAAGTGTAAATGAACAGAAATTGCTATGTGCTTAATTTAACTCAGCTGACACAATGAATATTTACTCAACTGGCATTCTATTTGCTGCTTTAAAGGCCCATTCACACCAAAAACAGTATAAATTTTTTTAAAAATCTATCTAACTGAGCAACTATAAAATAACTCGGCCTTCACAGAGGAACAGTATCCTTAGAATCACTTCCAGAGCATGTTTTTTTCAGAATGATAAAACATTGGCAGCCAGTCAAAATCAGTCTGACTTTAATTAATGTGTTTGAGAATGTAATTGCAGATGTGCACAGTAAACATACATTATCATCCTAATATAGTTGTCATGTAGTTTTTGTTTTTGGCGGGAACGGGCCTTAAGACCTGGAAAATCCATCGTTCCATATATGGCAAGTGACTTTTGGATATGGTTCCCCTTTTTTTCACCATTTCCTGTATGGAATGACAAAGTGAAAATTTCAAAAACAGACAATATATCCTCAAAGCTGGCCAAATCTGCAAAAAACTGGCTTGTATCCTACATATTTTCCTTTCTTTATCCTCTTCTGAATCATGCAGTTTAACATTTCCAAAGGAATAATAAACAGTCCTCAGAAGAGATGGTTGTTCAGTTAGTTTTGAACCACCCTCACATTTCCCTGTTTTCCTTCCCCCTTCTGAGACCATTTTCATTTATTCTGGTAGAAAACAAATCTGCTGGCTCATGCAATCACAGCAGTGGATCTGTGAGTGATTTCTCTAGTGCGGTAAGAACCTTCCTCTTGAAATCGACCCACTGGTAGTTTAAGAGGAAACTCTGGTTTTTTATTTGTCCCTGAGCAGCATTAAAACACCATGATCCCAAACCACAAATAGAAAAATTGGGGAATGTGTTTGTTAAAATGTTAATAAATTTGCATGGTTACTAGCTCAGTCTTGCAAATGAATTTGGCTTTTTATTGTGTCTTAATAGCCATATTTCTCCTAAAACCATTACCTCTGAGGAGAACATTAGATAAAAAGACGTACATTTATTGATCCCTGAGGAGAAATGTAGGCAACTCAAGTCATTTTAAGAACTTTAGACACTTATGCAACTATGTTAGTGTCTAAACCAGTAAAATAATAGGAGACATATCATGGCCTGCGGTGAATTCCCACTGTCTGTAAGTCTTGTGATGCAAAGCCTTTAGTGGAAACTAGACCCTGGAGCAGTATCAACTACCGATGGGAAATACAGACATCTGTGCTGGGAGCACATAAGTCTGCTCAGTAGTATTTTTGTTAGTATGCTCACTGATTCTAGTCTATGGCCAGAATAAATCATATTTCAATGAGATGAAGATTACATCTTTGCCATTGTGCACAGTTTAGTCCATTGTATTGTTCCTTTTATTGTATCATATTGTTCTATGTAGCTTCTAGTTCTTGGTATTTCTAATCTTAAATGCTTTGGGTGTAGCCAAGTCCACTGTGTTGTGACCAGGGCTCTATTCAATCCCCTGTGGAATCCATGCAATGTGACGCAACCGACCTGACCTTTCAGTACAATAGCTACTGTAGCAACGCTCAGGGTCAGTTAAGCAACAAACTCAATGGCACATGTCGAAACAAAAGCTTCCCATCTTGGATCAGTGTTTGAATCAGTCCTCCGATGAACAGTTATTCTTTAGTCTGTTCTTTTTGAGTCCTGTTTGCTTTTAATTTTCATTCAATATATTCTACATTTCATTCTTAATCTACATAATGTAGATCATATTCTACATTCAAGGAATCTGTTCATGCAAAAATAAAAAATGTATGTGTATATATATATATATATATATATATATATATACACATTAAAAATATTAGGCTAATGAAAACTATAATATATGCTGGAATAACACTGAGGTTGAAAAAATAAAAACTTAATACCGTTTTGCAGTATAACATTAACATTACCAGTAAAACATTTATTTATGTATGTAAGTATGTGTTTATTTATTTCACTTTTACTATACTGCAAAGCAAAGTGCAAGGTGACGGGACAGAAAAATATGTTAAACTACAATATAAAACCTAAAAAAAAAATCTTGTTGGATGAGATGCGGAAGAAATAATCCTACTCAGAATAGCGATTTAAGTACAAAAACCGGACGAATCCCTTTAAATATATCATCTGATCGATATCTTGAGGTGTGGTAACCGTAGTATAAGCGGAATAATTGACTCCGGGCCGTTGAATTATTAGAAAAATAATGCACACCAGATAGGGCTGCATGATAAATCGCATGCGATATTTAACGAGCATCTTGTCAGAAAGCCGGTTCTGTAATCAGCGGTAAATCTCCATCACGTGCGTGCTTTCACATTGAGCAGCATTAACTACACAGAGCCGTTGTTCACTGCGCTGTTGTGAGCTGCGCAAAAAATCGCGCGAATATGAACGTGGTTTTGCGCAGCTCGTCAATGAACAACGGCTCTGTGTAGTTAATGCTGCTCAATAGGCTTGTTTGAGATGAGCAAAATCTACGCAGAACCGATCACCGGTGATCACCGCGAGATGCATGCCGGTTAGAAAAGTGTCCGAGTTACGTCCGACTTGCTCTGATGTCATGCTGACGTGTGCTAAAAAACTCTCGCGAAGGCAAGGCGGCTGTGTCTGATGTGCAGTCGAGCGCAGTTGCTCTCCACCGACTGCGCCGATCAAAAGCATGATGAGAAACGACTGACTGACGACACAGCTTAATGCTCATTGGTTCAGACAACCGTGATGCTGCGTTCTCGTCATGTGAAAGCACGCACGTGATGGAGACTTACCGCTGATTACAGAACCGGCTTTTCTGACAAGATGCGCGTTAAATATCGCATGCGATTTATCGTGCAGCCCTAACACCCGAGGTGGTTACACCTTGGGTTTGCATTATTTTTCTAATAATTCAACGGCCCGTCGTCAATTATTCCTTACATATATAAGGACACTATTTACAGTGAATAACTTTAGTTTCATTTTATTCATCATATAAAACCAACCCGTTTATACACAGATTGATGAGAACGGGTTTTGTAAAACTGTCACATAATTTGTACTTTTATGCCTTTAGTGTGTTTTCTCTAAAGATTCCTAATTGCTGATTTAGTAAATAATGCCAAAAGTATTATTATTATTATTATTATTATTATTTTAGGAAATTATTAATTGAAGTGATAATTTTGTTTTGAATTCTTGAAATTTAGAATGACTCTCTCTCTCTCTCCCTCTCTCTCTGTCACACACACTTTGCTGCTTTCTTTGCTCTAGTAGACTTGCCTGTCTTGAGGTGTGTAGGTGGAATTCAGAACAATAGCTAGATTTATAAGTAGCATGCTGTTAAACTCCTTGTCTGTTTCACAAGCCTTGTCAGCAAGTTACCATGAATTACAGTCTTTGCCCTTTCTTTCTGCCAGACAAAAAGATTGTGTCTTTATTTTTTTAAATGTCAGATTTCTACTTTCCATCTTGCATTATATGTGACTGTTCACATTCACTGTGTGCACTAGGGAGTTGTGTCACACAGCATTAGAATGTTTCTTTCTTGTCTCTTAATGGAATGTTATCGCACTAATACAGTCTCTTAATTTGTAGTTCAATCTATTGCATTTGTTAAATCAGAGGGTAATCATAAGCACAGGCATGCTTTTTTCCCTTATCTGTCCTCTCTAATGTTTATACTTCCTTGCATGATGCATATTATTCGCTTGACTGAATTTGGAAAGGAAACACTCCCCCTGAGTGGCATCTTACAAGAAGTACGAGGAGGACAGATAAACAAAACATGTGCATGTTCATGTCACTTGTTGCAATCTGATCCAAAGACCAAACAAACATAGGGGAATCACTTTAAGTGCTATATGGCACTCCTATATTTAAAGGTGCCGTACAGCACCTTTGTCAAATGATGCTATGTATAACCATAAGAGGAACCCCATTCTTCTCCTTAGATTTTTGTTACTCCACTCTCATATGTTTGCTATGAATGGGAATTTACTACAATGGCAAAAGCTGTTTTGAATTACTTTTACACTTTTCTGAGGTTAAAAAATCTTGTGTGGGGGCCCTGGAATTTTTCCTTAAGGGGGGCCTTGGGGGCAAAAAGTTTGAGAACCACGTTATCTTCAGGAAATTCGCTGTAATTTTATGTTGTTTTTTAATCATTTCCCCAACTAAACTAAGAGACTAAGAGAGAGTTACATAACCTTTAAAAAAAACTATACAGGGGCTTAACAGGTTCTTTGTATGGCAGTGGTGCTATATAGCACCTCAACCACCCCAAAGAACCGCTGAAGAACTATTTTTGTGTGTGTACATTTCTGAAACAAAACATAACATCTGGAAAAATGAATCATGGTTAATTTAAAATATTAATATATAAATAAAAGTTTAAAAACTTTAAGTTTAAAAAGTTTGAAAGGTTTAAAAAAGTTTAAAAACAAGCATAATAATATTGTCATAATTACATATGAAATATCAGAAATATTTTACCATAATGTGGTTGAGAAATATTGATGCACTGGGAATGCGCTGTAACGAACATTTGTGCTCTGTAAGAATCCTTTTCATTTGTACACTGAAATTTGTTTTTATTTAAATATTCAGCTATATCAGCTTTTACTTGAAACAGTTTATAACTTTTGCTAATAAAAGTGTATTTTCATGCTGCAGGTGAAGCATTACAGCCTTTTGACTGAGAGAGGCCATAATTTATTATTTAATTATGAAAGTACATGTGTGATTTACATGACATGGCTCAGCATCACTCTGATTGGTGCAGTGTCAGCTGTACATAACAACATAGTAAACCCCAAGAATAAATGGGATAATTTACTATCATCTTCAGATCACTAGCTGATCTGGTTAAACAAGATAAGTGAAAGAGAGAGAGAGAGAGAGAGAGATGAGGGGTAGCATCCTTTTGTCGACCCATTCCTATTTCTGCTCTTTACAGCCTGGGAGTGGGCAGTATGAAAAAAATCTTCATGGTATGATATCATGGTATGAGTAATTTTATAACAAGGTCATGATATATACAGCATTGCAAATATAGTTCTGATCTAGGTGCAACACAAACAGCTCCATTTCGACACTTCAAACATTAACACACCAATATTGTAAAATAGTTTACGTCTCTAACTTCTGATTGGATGAGCCATGTTCAAAGTCATTGTAAAATAATGCACGCCTTTGATATTCATTGGATTAATGTGGCAAGTTGCTTTGTTGATAAACAACTAAACTTCGCTTCATGTTGTGCCTAATAAAACAGATTAATAACAAGTTCATCTTGACTTGTTTTGGATATGTGCGTTTTGCATTACTGTTCTTTTAGTGCTCTCAAGTGTAAACAATGTAAAGTTGTCCGGCTTAATAGCACAATTCTTTGTATAAATGACATAGAGTCTCTGCTGGTTGATGCTGTCCTGCCATGGTATTAGGGCTGAACGATTTTGGAAAATAATCAAATTGCGATTGCGATTTAATATGCAATTATTTTTTTTTAAAGCTCTTTATTGTAACGAATCAGCTCATGGGACATATTATTAATTAATCATAACTAGTTATAATTAATTATGAATATTTTAGATCCGCTGTAGATATTTACTTGACCCCCTCTTTACTCTCGCGTGTCACGTGACCTTGTAATCGCAGCCTCTGGGATTGAAAAATCGCGTTATTTCATATCGCGATATTATCGCAAATGCAATTAATCGTTCAGCCCTACATGGTATGCAATCCATGCATGGTACGACCTTAAGCCCACCTATTCATTATAGAGTTCAGTTGTGCTGTGGTACGTGGCAGTTTTAATAAAATATAAATCTAATGTTGCAAGAGAATGTGATACTAGGGCTAAATCATGTCATCGCTTGGGCAGTTTATTGTATTCTAAGTCCATTTTTTTTCTGCAATGGCAGTGCAATAAGGTTGTGGGGTGGAATCAGATCCTTGGCTTGTGTGTATGTGTTTCCTCCTCTTTCTGTCAGTCTCACTCTCTCTAGAAAGTGCAGATCTGTGAAGCAGTCTCTGTTGCCATGGTTACAGGCTAAAACTGGAGCAAGTGATCAGCAAGTGATACGCTAAAGCTAATTTATAGTGTTCAAAGCCAGCTGATTATGTGACATGCTGCGGACAAGGGCTGCATTTGAAATGTACTAGTCCTATTCACTATAGTGGACTCCAGTATATTCATTATATGGGAGAGGAGTGAATGGAAATTGGAGCTTTGTGGTTTCACGGATGGCATGATGATACAGTTTATCTCAGTTCACAGCTGTCTGTTTGTCATGTTTAATATATTTGTTCATAATGATTAAACTAGGCTAAAAACAGAGTCAACCAGAAATTAGACTGTCAGTCAGTCCCATCTAAGATGAGCAGCATCCAGAGAACAAGTAGGACCATAGGCAGATCTACAGTACTAATGAGGTGTATACGCATATTAGAGTAGTAATGAAGTCATCAATAACTTTACTAGAGGTGTGTTTCCTGCAGGAGACCAAATATTTAGATATTCCAACAGATTATCTATAATTTCTCAGTGTACAATTGTAATAATTTTCCGTTCTTAAATCTGTGTAATTTTGGTTTGCAAATGTTTTAAATTGATCATAATGTAAACATTTACTTTATACAAGCACATGTACATCTCTCCATCCAGTATTCAGATCAGGTCGCTTAGTGGAAGAAGCTCTCAGGTGATTTTTATAGTTTGTTAAAATAGCTAAATTATTCATAACTCAGGTGACAGTCTCGTTCCCTCTTGCCTAAGGTCAAAATCTCAATCATAATTACTCAAGACTTTATTTACTTTCACTTTATTAACTGTAGACTTTCCTAGAGCATCATAAATTGTTATAGGCAATATCACTTGGACATGAAGTGTTTTACTGTGACATCTGACTGCAGTAGGCCTATGTTCATTCTCACGCAGGCAGAGATTTTGTACATAACCATAAAAAAAAATCACCATTTAAAAGGCATTATATTTATATAATGTGTGTGTTCTATCTTTCCTGCATGGAAACGGAGTTTCAAATACAGTTAGAGTCTCACTCTTATGGACTCTTATTAACCTCTGCCAAAATAACCTACCTCATTTGGCTTTATTATTATCAAGACAGACATAGACTGGGCCATTAGTAGTGGAATTATTATTATGGACATTGTCACAGCTGGATGAGCAACATTAAAGGGGTCCTATTATGCTTTGTATATTTTACAAAGTCTTGATTTTGTTTTGGAGGTGTACTAGAACAGGCTCTCATACTAGGTTGTTCGAAAACACATTATGTTTCACATATTTTACATTATTACAACACCTCTCTCCCCAGTCTGGAATGAACTGCTCGAATAGTCCCTGTATCAAATGAAGGCCCGCTGAAATATGAAATGTGCTGTGATTGGTTAGCTGGGCCAGTGTGTGTTGTGATTGGCACCACTCGGCGCCTGGTCGGGAAATGGCATGCCCCTTACCATAGCCGCCTGCGAGCTTCAGTGTAAATATTGCGTCAAAATCAAATCAATTTGAGCGCAATTTAAACCCAGATGATTGTAACCACTCTAAGTTCGTCTGCCTTGGGAAAGCTAGCGTGTCTCCGTGATAACACTCGTTGCCTTCTCTAGTGCAGCTCAACTAGGTTTCATCCCATTCGTCGATATTTGTGATATCACTAATCCCGGAAAATATGCGTTGTAGTCCAAACTTGTCATTCGTTGTAGTTTTTGAAAAGTGATTTTTGAAGTGGACTTTGAACTTTGTAACTTTGCAGATCTTTTTTATGCTCAAACAGCAACATTACAGACTAACTAAAGTTGAAAAAGTGAAAAAGCATAATAGGACCCCTTTAAGACAGTAAGACCTCCTTGATAGGTTGGATTACAGAATTGCAGTTTGTGCTATTTTACATTTTGCTGAATTGGTGGCTAATTTGTATGTATTCATATGATTTCAATCTCCCGCAGTATGCTATCCGAACCAATCAGAATGCAGCGCGCCTAAATGGAGTACGAGAACAGACCAGACCGGGCGGGCATACAAACGTAACGCCAGGTTCACACACTCCGTCTGTGGTGTGTATTTTGTCTGCGCCCATGTTAACGGATCAGAGCGTTCACACTGCACGCGATTGCGCTCCGGCAGTGCGCTCCAGGAGCGGTGCGTCTGCAACAGTCATGCTGCGATCGTTTCCACAGAAATATGTTTCAAATTCACACAGAATGCATTAATGACTGTAAAGCATGTCTGTGTGTGTCAAAATCGTGATTAAAATCGAAATCGCAAAATTGATCAAAGAAATCGCGATAGGTTTTTTTTGTCCATATCGCACAGCCCTAGGACATATCCATCATTGGAATGCAGCATAATGGAAATGCCATGTGGTGAATACAGTCCTCAAGAGAGCTCGTTTAAAGCAAGTATGTGGCTTAAGCGATTTGTCTATAGTATGCTAAAATAGGTCATCAATGCTTTTTTTCAGTCCATGTGAATATATGACACCATACGTCAGTCATTCCTTTGTCCTCATTTCTCAGTCATTCAAAGAGAATTAACCATCTTTAGAGTCACATTTAGCCAAATGTAGAATCTGTAATAATTAGTTGTTCAGAGAATCACATATATGATCAGTTTCAACCCAAAAATGTATTTTATGTGCACTAAAGAGCATAGGCATAACATTAAATAATTACCGGTGTATCTATGAGCTCATCCAGGGGAAAATCAATAGACGGCAGTGAGTATGAATGATCGACACATTTATTGTAGCATTATTGTAGCAAATCCATTTAGTCCTCTCCTCTAGACCATTGTGTTGGGAACAGGATCAACATCGTGACACGCATGCAGTTTTTATGGCTCCTCCCACCATACAATTCAATGAACTGCTGTTTGTGTAAAGCCATTGGCATCTGCACCTCTGAAATGAGAGATGTAGTGAAGGTATTTCTTAGAGTGAGAAGAAAATATGGGGGGTATGAATGAGTATTCAATCCTGTTTTCTGCATGCTATTTTAAGTATCAAGGGAATCCTTGGATTTAGCAATACAAATGGAATGGTTGAAAAACACAGGAGAGAGAGAGAGTGAACTGGGGAGGAGCTTTGGGCACCATCTGTGTGTGTACATATTTTTACATACTGTATATAGAATGTGTATAGAAATTGTATCGAAATACCAAATGTGTATATATTTTTAAATATGAAGACAAGATTAAAGTACATTACTTTGAAATGTTTTGAATCATCCTTCCTTCATTACAGCCTATTCTTGGTCTTTCTGAATGTAATCAACAAATGAATTCATTAGGGAATCTTTGGCATATTAAAACCGATTAGTGTCTAACATGATCCTCCTCTCCTCTCTCTCTCTTTCTCGTGCTTCCACTCAATCCAAAAATCAATCACAGCAGAAATATGTCATTAAAGATTATTATGCACACTGGGATAATTGATTGAGGTATGGTCAAATTTGATTTGTGTTGCCAAATGAGAGTAATTGCAGACTATCTTGTCCAGTGTGTAGTGAGACTAATGAATTGGATTGTGCAGTTTGTTTGGTTTAAATCATACATGAATGCAATTTCATGAAAGTATTTCCAGGTCACATTTAACCCCTTAAAAAGGGTATTGTTATTTTATAATATATAAAAAAAAAAGTATAAATTACAAATTAATTTATTGTTTGGATATTTTACTTTTGATGTTTCTCCTTTTTTATCTCACAAGTCTGACCTTCTGAGTTTATATCTCACAATTCTGACTTTGTTTCTTGTAATTCTGGGAAAAAGGAAGAATTGCAAGATACAAACTTGCAATTCTGACATTCCATAATTGTGAGATACTGTATAAACTCACAATTGCGAGTAAAAAAAAAGTCAGAATTGTGAAAAATTGCAATTACCTTTTTGAGTTTTTATTTCACAGAAAGCAGTGATTTTATTTGCTATAAGTGAAACAGGCAACAAAATAGAGAATTCTTTCTTTGAGGTTTGGTTTGATTAATTTTGTTCATTAATCCAGGGTGCAGCCTAGCAGGGTGGAGGCAGAAAGCTGACAGCTCTTTACTCACACCACAACATAGAGGAACAACAATATATTTATATTTAAACTATGGAAGCAGGTCATCTCGTCAATTTTTATCTATAATCATTCAAGCAATGATTACAAAGCATTTAGAGATAAGAGCAGGATGTAAATGTTTTCTTCTGAGCAATTACTCAATCAGTTAATTACCTATTGGCCCAGCTCTTAATCAGCAATCCTGTGTTATTTTTTTAATTTAACCATGACCCCCTTACCAGAGTGTTGTCTCACAAAAGACCAGGCAATAGGAAATCCTAGTCCCGTTTCTCCATATCTTGGACTGGATGACTGCTCTCAGCTCTGTAATAAATGTGCAGGCCCAATTCTGTCACTTCCTTGCTGCTCGAGGCATTCTGATTGGATGCTGGCCCTGGCAGCAAGACCCTATGGGGCTTAACATTTCATCCTCTTCGCTCTGCACTTATAGTGTAGTGAGCAATCAGATAAAGATGGGGTGTGAAAATTATTTACATCACATTCAACCAACTCTGTTGTGACGGTTTGGCAAAAACAGATGCTGTTTTGTAAACTGCTGTTGAAGTACACAGTGGACACTGTAATTTGAATATCCTTTCGGCGATACTTGTCTCCCATAATAATGAAATGTAACTTAGAAAAAATATTGGTATATGTGATTTATTTGATTTAATCAGCATGTCCTATAAAGGCTCTCTATTTAAGGCATGAAATGAAGGTTTCTAGGAGTGAAAAAAATGGCTTCTACAAATGTCAAATGTTGGAAGTCTGAAAACCCCAAGACTGCTCCCACAGCTTGCTGGTTGTTCAATTTTGTATTGATTCAAATCAGCAAGGTCTTGGTCATGGAGGTGACCAAGAACCCAACTGACCGTTCGCAAAGACCTGCCCTCCTTAGTTACTGTTACCATCCCTGACAAACAATGCCGCTCTCACTAGGGATGCACCGAAATGAAAATTCTTGGCCGAAGCCGAAACCAAACAAAATGAAACACTGGGCCGAAGGCCGAATACCGAACACGTTTTTTCGAGTTTTTTTCCCCATGTATTTTGCCAATTTTTTTTCACCATTGCATAAATTAAAAAGCCAAAATTTTGCAGTTTATTTTCTAATTGTTTAAGGCCATTTCGCAACAATCACCCCTTCCTCTTCTCATCGAAGACATGCGATGCAGTCCTAAACAGTCTCTCGCTGTCGGTGCTTGTAATGATTTTTGCGTCTTTCTCCGACAGTTTAAATGCTTCCACACTACTGACGTGTGTGCTGCATAATAACAAGTGCGCGCCTCTCACTCTACGCTGGTTGCTATTTGATCGCGTCATATCATTGTTCGGTACAATTTATTCGGTCTTTTCGCTTATTCGAACAATTTCGGTTGCCGAACATTCGGTGCATCCCTAGCTCTCACACTACAAATCAGGCAGGTTCTCACGCAGTGAAAAATACATCGCAGAGCAAAGAGGAAACTGACAACACACTGACAGAGAAGACAGAGCAGGTTTCTGGTATTCTGGTATGAAACAAGGTCTCAGGACTCTTAGCTTTTAAATTGTGTTATTTTTAGAGAAATTCAAACAATAAATACCGTTTTGTGGCTCTTTAATGTGTCGTGACCAGTGTTGGGCAAGTTACTTCCAAAATGTAATACATTATATATTACTAGTTACTGTCTTTTGAAAGTAATTAGTTACATTACAATATTACTGTCTCCAGATCACTGTATTGCCTCAGTTCAAACAAGTTTACCGATCTTGTTTTCATATTTACTTAAAGCACGAAATGAACATGAATAAACATCCGAAAGTGTTTTGTCAACCGCGGAACACACCACTTTTCAAGTCCACCGAAGTAAATCTACTCTCCTGTCTGATTTGTGGTTAAAGGCCTTTCCACACTGAGTGCGATGCGAAAAAGCAAGGCGAATCGCAGATGAACGGTGCTTTAACACCGAACGCAAAACGATTGTTCGCTTTCTGCTAATTCACACCTGCACGCTAGGTGGCGCCAACCAACAATGCATTTTTCCTCAGATATGTATCTCGTAAATGGATTTAACATCGTCCGCTGCTCAATATACAGCATTAAATTAAGATAAACAAAGTTTGGTTCTACACCAGAAACACAAACTATCTATAATACTTACAAGAAATAGGCAAGATACACTTGAAAATGTATGTAATTATTAATGTATTTGCTTACGCACTTTAAACTCTTTATTTTGGGAGACAATAACTTTATTTATTGTGCACTTTCGGCTTTACAACTTTGCTGATCGTTTACATTCACATACAGCTACATTACACTCTGCATGAAAGGCAATATTGGAAATGGCATAATAGGGGCACTTTAAGCGCTGCAAGCCAACTCTTCGCACATTTTTATATTTAGTTATATTGAGAAAGTTTCAATTCAGTCGATCTTTTTTACCCCGTTTAAACATTGATTTCTATGGAGACCGGCCGTAGCTGTCGGGCAAGATGGCGGATAGCAGCGGCGGCACATAATATCCGCATTCTGATTGGTCAGATCGCCTTTCAATCAAGCTCTTTGCGAACGGTCAATAGAGTGGGGGAACTATGACGTCACTTTGTAGGTGGATCGGCTGTTAGCATCACACTGGTTCCCTCAACAAAAAGCCAATGGGATTTTTCCATAGGCTTTTGGATTATCAGAAAAAATAAGCTCTGTGTTCAGTCATAGTTAATGAAACTTACACGTTTTGTCCATCAAGATAATCTTCACAAAATAATATAACTTTTATGAATTTTGAAGCCAAAATAAAAGCGCCAGAACTGAAAAGCTAAACTTAGGCTATAAACAAACTACAGCACCATGGTCGCTCGCCTTCAATGTCACTACCACCACACTTCCCACAACTGTTTCAAACTTATTTTTAACACTTTCAGTGAAAAGGATTTAGTCTGTATATGAATTTTAATCCACGCTACATGAACCTTTTATTTTAGTGAATAAAGTACCACATTTGAGCTATCGTTTTGTTAGGGTGGGTACACAAAATGTTATTTTATCCTTGCTTCTAGAAAGTCCTCAATCTATATGCTTCATAACAGTTTCATGTGGCCGTAAATATTTAATTTTAACGTGGCTTTAAGCACTATGCATCGTTAAAGTTTCACTTTCACCGCGACTAAGCTGGTAAATGTGGTGTTTACATGGAATAATCATATGAATTTACCTTATGGTGCTAACCCAGAGTCACCGCATCAGTAGGAAAGCGATAAAACGAGCATCTTCCATCCGAAGACTTGTGTTGCATTTCGGGGCAAAGCAAAAAACAAAAAAAACAACATTGTCGAACACCAATATAAAATGCGGTAAACTATTAATTGGTTATTCTACAATTAATTGTACTATAAATTATACTACAATTGGAA
>NW_015639867.1:433719-435406 GCF_001515625.1 Sinocyclocheilus rhinocerous
TGGAAAATACTGTAAATTGATAAACTGTTCGGCGTGATGACGTTTAATGTCTCCAACAGCGCCTGTAGTCCCATTTAGGAACTTGTTAGCAACCGTCTTTTTTAAGAAACGGAACAGTTTTTAAAAATCACGAGTGGGGTGTAACTGGTGTGTTTTATGTCGTAGAATAAAATGTGAAAGTATCTTGTGTGAACCACAGATCTTATTTTAGGGGATTTAACCAAACTTCCATTCAAAAAACCCATTGACTCAGGGACAATGGAACCCGAAGTGCTAAAATGCTAACTCGCTTCGGTTTTTGCCTACAAAGTGACATCATAGTTCCACCACTCTATTACTGTCTAAGTCAAGATGTAGAGGTCCTTTGCAGGGATGAGGGAGCTTTTAAACAAAAACAAACTATACCAACAGTGAGCGTCATGTGGAGATGCTTTAGGAACTGGGAGACCAAATTACGGTTTTCAACATTGATAACAAAAATGAATGTGTCTTGAATGAGCACATTAGAATGATTTCTAAATAATCTTGTGAATTTAAATTGTAATAATATTTTACATTACTACTGTTTTTACTGTATTTTTGATCAAATAAATGCAGCCTTGGTGAGCATAATAGACTTAAAAAAAATAAATAAATAAATTGGCCAGTAGTGTATGGGACATCTTTGATTGCAAGCATGTAAACTAAATGCATTAACCAAAATATGGAAATTGCAAATGTGTGCAATTGGAAGACACTTTGTACAGGTGCATCTCAAAAAATTAGAATATCGTGAAAAAGTTTTTTTGTGTGTGTAAGTTATTTAAAAAAGTTAAACTTTCATATTCTAGATTCATTACATGTAAAGTAAAACATTTAAAAAAAAAATTATTTTGATGAATAGAGCTTACAGCTCATTAAAGTCAAAAATCCAGTATCTCAAAATATTAGAATATTTACATTTGAGTTTCAGTAAATGACCATCCCTACAGTATAAATTCCGGGTATCTCTTGTAGGGATGTAACGATTCACTCAACTCACGATTCGATTCGATTCACGATTTTGATTTCACAATTCGATTCGATTCACGATTATTTTTATTTTTTTTAACAAAATGAGATTTAAGACAAATTATAAATTAAATGTGTCCTTTTATTATTGCTTGGACAAAATGCTGCACATTTCTTTGTGAAATTGAAATATAACTCTATAATAATATACTAATATAGCACTTGCATATTACTGCTCTTTTGTTGGTTTTGATTGCTTCTATTGTCCTTATTTGTAAGTCGCTTTGGATAAAAGCGTCTGCTACATTACAAAATTTAAATATAATGTAAATGTAAATAACAAAACTACATTGAAATTTTAAAACAAGCCCCAAATCAAATAAATAAGTAACACAAATAAAATAAATCTCTTCATATAAACAAAATAAGGCTTTGTCTGTGCTCTTTCCTTTTAAAATTAGAGGCAACCGCTGCATTTTAATCTTGATCCAAACAAAGATGCTGCATACATGCAACATGAGCAGTTTTTAATCTAAATTAGATTGTATAATTTCGAAATTTGAAGCAAAAACAATATGGTTTGACTTCAGTTTTGTGAAACTATAAATAAAAATATCTGCATGAAACAGCAAAGCTGAATGAGATGCAGATTCACTCTCTGACAGCAGGTGGCGCTTAAAGCGTTTCCTTGGTTACC
>NW_015639867.1:444527-444909 GCF_001515625.1 Sinocyclocheilus rhinocerous
TGTAGTGTCTGTTCTTTTACTGAACTAAATGATTTTTATTTCTATAAAAAATCAAAACAACGGTGGGGGTCAGTGACGCGGTGGGCAAGTGACTTAACCGGTGTTGCGGCTTAACACCGGTATCACCGTCAACACCGTCTATCGCGGCAAGCCTACTGGAAGGACGAAATCGGGTAGGAAAAGGTGCACAAGCAACAGGGATGACCGCAAGCTTGAGAATACTGTCAAGCAAAGCCGATTCAAACACTTGGGAGAGCTTTACGAGGAGTGGACTGAAGCTGGAGTCAGTGCATTAAGAGTCACCACACTCAGACGTCTTCAGGTAAAGGGCTACCATGCCACTTCTGAAACAGAAACAACATCAGAAGCATCTTACCTGGGC
>NW_015639867.1:444994-447807 GCF_001515625.1 Sinocyclocheilus rhinocerous
ATTTGGAAATCAAGGTCTGGATTCTGGAGGAAGACTGGAGAGGCACAGAATCCAAGCTTCTTGAAGTCCAGTGAAGTTTCCGAAGTCAGTGATGGTTTGGGGTGCCGTGACGTCTGCTGGTGTTGGTCCATTGTGTTTTATCAAGTCCAAAGTCAATGCAGCCGTCTGCCAGAAGATTTTGAAGCACTTTATGCTTCCATCTGCTGACAAGCTTTATGGAGATGCTGATTTCCTTTTCCAGCAGGACTTAGCACCTGCCCACAGTGCCAAAACCACTTCCAAGTGGTTTGCTGACCATGATATTACTGTGCTTGATTGGCCAGCCAAGTAGCCAACATGCCTGACCTGAACCTCATATAGAATCTATGGGATATTTTCAAGAGAAAGATGAGAAACAGTCGATCCAACAATACAGACGAGATGAAGGCTCAACAGTGCCTCAGCAGTGCCACAGGCTGATTGCTTCCATGCCACACCTCACTGATGCTGTCATTTGTGCTAAATGAGCCCAGACCAAGTACTGAGTGGATAAATTAACATACTTTAAAGAACTTGAACTTTTCTGTTTTGCAAATCCTTTTTTTTTTTTTTTGATTGATTGATCTTACGAAATATTCTAATATTTTGAGATACTGTATTTTTGACTTTCAGGAGTTGTAAGCTCTAATCATCAAAATTAAAACAAAAAAAAACGTTTGAAATGTTTTACTTTACATGCAATTAATCTAGAATATATGAAAGTTTCACTTTTTGAAATAAGTTACAAAAAAAAAGAACTTTTTCACGATATTCTATTTTTTTGCACATGTATATGCAGATGCAGTGACATTTAGACTGATAGCAGGTGACAGCAGTTCAGTACATCAGTGATCTTGTTATAGTCAGATGTAATCTGTTCACTAACTGCAGATGTGGTAAAGCATTATCTGTAATTTCTACACCTTAACAAATACATACATGACATCTATTAAATGCCCTTTTTGTCAAATAAATCTAATCGTTACAGATTTCTTAGGCCTGATTTTGATTAAATAGAGAACTGGAATTAAAACAACTGTTGTGTTTGCAGGCCAGTGTTGTAATTGACAATAATGAATCACTTTATTGAGCTTTGACAGAGAAGGAAAGCCCAGTTAACTTCAGAGAAGTACACAGACACGGCACATCTATTTGATTCTCAGCACTGCATGACTGCAGTTTGGAGAAATAATTTTATGATAACAAGGCATTCCAGCTAATCTTCTTAAAACGCAAGCCAGCTGGCAGCATGTACCACAGTCCATGTTAATGACTTGCCTAGCATCAATTTTTGACACTCCTGCATGTGTTTACGTTGAACTGTTCTGGTTTTTAAATGAGCTATATATGTGCTGTGTATTAATCAAAATATATAAATTTCATTAAAAATTATTCCGAATAATTTTCTTTGCATGCATCAATGAAATTAATTATTTAATTGTATATAGCATTCAAAATTAAATTCACAAACAATTACCACATCTAGAGCATTGCAGGCACATTCTTACAGAAATATGAGTTGCTATGAGGTTGTAACATATGACTCATCCCCTGTGAGCATCTCAGCCAATCAGAAACCAAATGGCAGGTTGTGAGGTAAAGTGGAATTACTGTGCGATAGTGATTACTGATTAAGTGAACTATGAGAGAAGCAATGCACATATTTATGTCTAACTCAGCAGTATAACTCAGCAACAAGTGCTTTAGAAACATGCACACATATTAACATGCACATTCTCGAGAGGAAGTTCTGAGAGTTCTGTGCTTGAAATTCACTGCTGCTTTAAATGACTTATGGGAATTTAAAAATAAGGCAGTTTATCTTTGTGTAAATAAATGACCATATACATTTATTATCTCACATTATACAGTTTGATGACTTCAAAAAGGCGAAGACAACATTTGAGTAAAGATTAAAAAAAGCATAGCTAAACATTCATTGCTTGACATTGCCATTTTTTCCCTTATGGATTGCTCAGTTTCTCTTTTGCCATCTAAGAGCTCTTTATGTTACTAGGTTCTCAAGTCTGTTGGCACTTGGCAGCATTGTGACAACAAATGTTCAGTTTTCAAGCTGCTAGTGAAAGTCATTGACACTGATCAGAACAGCTAGAGGTGACAGGAAACTTTACAAAGAAAGCGCACTGCTGTGGCACTAACACTGTTGATTTACTATATTGGGTAATTCACTACATATGGAATACTTAAATGATATTTCAGCATTGCAATTAACATAACATGTATTTGCTACTGTGAATAAATTTGTGTTGTTAATATTATTTCAAGGCTTCACTCTCTGTCCTTTTATCTCTCAAATAGACATACTTCATGTAGACCTACTTCCTTTTTTACACATACTGTGCTGATACTATATTACTTACACCTTATAATCAACAATTATACTTCTTTCCTATTTATATAATGCATTGTATAACTGAATGCTTTGATGATGTCCGAGACATACAGCCTGATGTTGTTTGTATAAATATGACCTATCTTCCTGAATAAAGTTGAGAATGCTTTGGTAGAGCGCTCTGTGTCTGTTCATTCATTCTCCCAGGCTTGTGCAGGCTGTACTTCAAAGCATTACCATATCAACCCTCTACATTACGGTGGCCGAGAAGTGCGAAACAAACCACAATTCTGAAAACAAAATAACAAATTACAAACGCAAATGCAAGTCTAAAAAACAAAATAACAATTCAGAAAGCACAACAACAATTCAGAAAACATTATAACAAGTCAGAAAACACAATGACAAATTCGAAAACAAAATAACAAGTCAGAAAACACAA
>NW_015639867.1:448529-450464 GCF_001515625.1 Sinocyclocheilus rhinocerous
GTCGTTTCCCGACATTTTTTGTTACCTAATTGAGCAAGAGACAGCTTAGGCTACTACAAGCCTATACGAGACGGCTTGTGAAAGTAAACATTTGTCGTTTTGTTTTGCTTAATTTTAATAAAGTGATAAAGACTTGTTTACGGTGGCCGAGAAGTGCAAAGCAAATCACAATTCTGAAATCAAAATAACAAATTACAAACGCAAATGCAAGTCTAAAAAACAAAATAACAATTCAGAAAGCACAACAACAATTCAGAAAACATTATAACAAGTCAGAAAACACAATGACAAATTCGAAAACAAAATAACAAGTCAGAAAACACAACGACAAATCAGACAAACCGGAAGAGGTAGGTATAGTTTGAGACAGCGCCATTGGTTTGGGATTACTCACCGCTGACTGGACGAGACATCTGTCAATCAACGTATACAGGGAAGAACCAGCCGAAGAACAGCAGAGTCGTGGTAGAAGGTTCGGAGATGGTATTAAAGTAGCTCAGTTTAAATGTATTGTATGAATTGCCTTTACTCTGGAATAAAAAAATACGGGGTGTCTATTTACATTTAGTTAAAAGTGGCTGTAAATCATCAACTCCAGTGGCGCAGATGGATAAGCGCGTGTCGTTGGCTTTTTGACGAGATCGACCCGGGTTCGATCCAGCCTTTTGCCGAACTTTTTTTTCCCCTCCCTTTTCAAATCTCGTATTAGCAATGGATTCTATTTACACTAAATGAAAATAGCAGTATTTTTAGCAATATGCTATTTACACTAAGTGCAAATACCTATTTACACTGTTAAAATAGCAGGATTTCTCTACTATCAAGTATACTACTTGTTGCAAATAGTGGCAATTATCTGCACTTCAGTATTGTAGTACATTATAAAACAGTATGCAATAATAACGTATTGAGTGTAAATTATAATTTTAATTTTAATTATTAAATGGATGCCACCTTATTGGTACAATAAAGCCCTCCCTACACCTACCCTAACCGATACTTTATTTTCAACTTTTTGATAATTTCCTTAATTTTTATTGAAAATAAATGCCTTTACAATGTGATACGAGATTTGAAAAGGGAGAAAAAAAAAGTTAAAGGCGGGATCGAACCCGGGTCGATAGCGTCAAAAAGCCAACGACATGTTTTCTGACTTGTTATTTTGTTTTCAGATTTGTCGTTGTGTTTTCTGACTTGTTATTTTGTTTTCGAATTGTTGTTGTGCTTTCTGAATTATTTTGTTTTTTAGACTTGCATTTGCGTTTGTAATTTGTTATTTTGTTTTCAGAATTGTGATTTGCTTCGCACTGATTTCAGCAAATCAGTTCGAGCTCTCATTATGAAATAAATGCTTTTCTCTAATGCTTTTCTCTAATACATGTTGGCCACAATTAATGGTACCCTTTCATGGTCCATTATAAGATTTCTAGCATGGACAGTCAGTTTTAAAATTTTTATCTGTTGCTATTTGATAGAATCCATGATGCCATGCATCTGAACAAGACGTCCAGGACCTCCGGCAGAAAAATAGGCTCACAGCATTAAAGATCCAGCAGTATATTTAACCGTGGACATGGGGTACTTTTTATCCATTTGCACCAAACCCATCTGGTGGGTTTGCTCCCAACAAATTTTTAGTTTTATCTGACCATAGAACCCAGTCCTGTTTAAAGTTCCAGTAGTGTCTGGCAAATGAATATGCTGGAGTTTGTTTTTGGATGAGAGCATTTTCTTTTCTTGATTTTTTTTCTTGAGATCATATTTACCAAGGGTACCAACAATTCTGACCACGACTGTGTGTGTATTAGACTTGTGCCAGTATTCGGTAATGAGATATATCATGCGTGCGCACTCTGATGTAAACAAGCGGGGACGTGAAGCACATGGCGGAACATGTGAGAGACGCTCTGGATGAAAGCGCACTTTCACTCTCTG